>NW_009943141.1:2544-48690 GCF_000696875.1 Nestor notabilis | reverse complement strand
CGTTTATTTTGAAACATTCCCTCCCCAGGCCGGGGGGCTGGAATTAAATGATCTTAAGGTCCTTTCCAACCCAAACCATTCTATGATTCTGATTCTAGAAGAAGCTACTTAATGTTGCTTGAATCATTTAAGACTGTCCTTTCTCCCTCGGGTTTATTGCAAAGCTGACGAAAATATTTTCTTTTGCAATGCAATTTTTGTTTCCTTAGTTTCACCGTAGTATTTTTTTTTCCCACATACCAGCAACTGCCTGTACTTTCCCTCTTTCAAAGATGCCACTTGCTGAGAACTTTATTCAAATCAGCTTGTTTCTAATTTTGAGGTACTGTGGGAGTCTGCTAGGTAGAATGTGAAAAAAAATTGAAAATTCATAATACGAAAATATTTGAAATTGAAAATATTTTCAACAGCATATGAAATCACCAGAATGCACAATAATTAGCAATGATACAAAGAAATACAAAGAAAAATAAGCAAGTTTTTGCTAATTATAAAGGGATTGAGGAGACTGAAAATGGGCTTATATCTCTATTCCTGAGAAATCAGCTGCTCTTCAGGAAATAAAAATCAAACAACATGAAATTACACAGGCCCATTAACTATGTGAAATTTGGCTCCTTGGCTCCAAATAAGCAGGTTTCTACTGCTAATGCTGAGAGTCATGGTCAATTAGCTTGCTCGTTTGAAAAATCACACCAATATGGTATTCTTTTCTGGTTATATCAAGCTAATACAAACTAAGTTACACTACTTGGTTTAGGTCCCATAGAAATAAATGGAAGAAAAACTTTCCCTGATGAGGCTCAGCATAGACCAAGACTGTAATTCTCATTTGAAATCCTTATGACTAGAACTAGAAAACCTATAAATAACTATTGAACTATAACCTATAATCTTATATTCAAATGTAGCTTGGGCTTTAAAGTTTAATGATCAACTCATGAATTTTAAAGAGTGTGGTCTAGCTTTGGTTTTGGGGCTTGTTGGTTTGTTTTGGTTTTTTTTCCTAGGGTGTTTACCCTTGCACTCACAAATTAAAAGGTGATTTTCAAGAAAATTCTGACAGAAATCATGAATCCTGAAGCAGACTTCTTCAAAGGGAAATAAAGATTCTAATCGCTGCCTTTTGCAAAGAAGAGAGTTTAAGATGTCCTGGGGATCTATCTACCTGAACTATCCACAGGCAAGCAAACAACACTTGATTGAGTTTGACAACAGAATGGGAATACAGGAATATGTTACAGCATTTGAAGCCACAGACTAGCTAGTTACTAATAAGCAGGGGAAATTTTCGTTCACTATTACTTTAGGTATGATGCATATTTTATTGTCATTCAACAACATATCACAGGAAAGCATCTTTAAGGCAACCAATCACCACCAATGCCTTTAAGAATGAAATTTGAATAAAACAAATATATTATTTTTCTGTGAAAATAACTCCTGACTTAGATTTTTCTTATAGTTAATTGCATTTCTAAATGTCTTGGCAAGAATTTCATAGGATGCAGCAGATTTATTAGGCAGCTTTTATAAGAACATTCAAGCACTTGTTGACATGAAAAGTTCACCTAAAAGCATCAAGATTCTAAACCAATATCAAGAGACTTATGACTAAGGCATACATTCAGGCTTACTACCATTTTTTTGTATTTATTCAGATTGACAACTTCACAGCAAATTTATTAGTGTTGTCCTTCTATATCACCTGCATTCAATCCCTGGAGTTAAACTAATTTGGCTAGCATCCAGCTACAAATCACTTAGTTAAAATTATCATTCCCTTGTTGAATATTCATTGAATGAGGAAGGAAATATAAAATGAAAGAGGATTATATGCAACTTGTTGCAACTTAAGCTTCAACCTAACCTTATTGTTATCCACAAATGACTGGTTATTTTCTATTCATGGACAATAATCTCAGCATTATTAGTAATTAATACACAAAAAAACATTTTACATAAACCAAATGACTACTGAATGATACTTCACATGCCACACCCACTAATAGCTGTGAGTGAATTTTCAAAATTCTTTCAGTGAAAATTCATTAAATTAATTTTAAAATCAATAAAAAAAAAAGTTGAAACACTGACTAGCAAGAAGAAAGCACGGTGGAAGTGAAAGTCTCATAAAACTCTCAAAGGAAAAAAAAAGTTTGTAGCAAATACTTTGAAAGTCAAATGTGTAATCTATGTAACAGTAACTGAAGAAAACAACAGCAAACTGTTAGCCTACTCTGTGTGCCTCCTCTGTGCCTAATTCAAATTGCTGAAGTGTCTTCATGTCTGAACTTACTAAAACATACCTTCTATTTTGCTAAACAAGGACAAATATTAGTCACATTCAGGCAGGAGAATACAGAAATTTAGCTTCATATTTGTCCTTTGGATGTCCCTGAGAGTGAGTAAATTGCAGAGGCTATGTGCTGGAATTCTGAATACAAGAATGTCAGATATTCTGTCTATTTCAGAAAAATTGCACAGGTAAGTGAATGACACCACCACTACTGGTGAGACATTTGATTCTTGCAGTATATTAATGTGACGCTTCTTCAGATCCAGACCTAAAACTATCTCACTGGCTCAAAATAAAGGCAGTGTTTATTGCATTTCAGGAGTTTTCATGTGGTAGTGAAAAAGGCTGACATAATTAAAATCAATCAAAGCATAGCTGTCAACTTACACATTTTTGATACCTTACATTATTACATTGAATCATGTATGAAAATGTGATCAAATACCACTGCTTTCTGGAAACTTCAAAATATATACAGGTTTACTGGTAAACAATATAAAATATAACCACTGAGCAAGAGCACCCATGATGCTTCTTTTCTGAGCCTCACTTTGCTCTCACTTTCTCCTTTATGCTCTCTTTTCTCACCAGTCACCCGATTTCTCCCTAAAATACCTCACGTTTGCAGTTTCCACCACTTTTTCTAATCCTCTTCATCCTTATCCATTCTCTTAATCTTTTTTTCAGCTAGATCTCTTATTCTCCTTCAAACGCTACTAATATCTTCCTCCAAACATGCCTTTCTGGTTCAAATATGTTCATGATACCATATGTCTACTCTTGATAATACCTCTGCTGTGCCAGCTGACAGCTATCCAAAGTCTCTCACTCTCCAAATTCTTGCCTTTTCCAGAGATCTGGACCTTTCAGTGCAATATAACCTCTTTACTTGCCTTACCTTATAAAGGCCTCCCTCCTGAAACAGACTGTGAGGAAGATATGTTGAGATTCTCCTCCTCCAAATCAGTTCTTGCCTCCACTATCTCTTCTGGAACTGCACAGCAAACAGTGACTTCCCTTCATTATGACTCTATCTCTGCCATGTACAGCTGTTCACTGTCATTCAAGCTCCCTTTTGGTTTATTTCCTGGTTTTGGCTGGAATAGAGTTAATTTTCTTCCTATTAACTAGAACTTTCACCCCCAAACAGAATAAAGTTGTGAGTCTCTCTTTTTAAAAAATCTCCACCTTTTAAGAGATTTTTTTCCTCTTCTTTATTTCTGTTATCTCTGGAAATTCACACATTTAAAAGTCCCAACTGCACACTCAGCATTGTATGTCTCATTTGCTGCAACATCAATTTCTCTGCTCTTAGCAAATGCAATCTTCTTCCACCCATACCCACTCAGAATGCTGCTACAAAAAACGGTTCTCTTAATTTGTTGCTTAGATCATGTCAGTATTGCCCCTTCTGAACTGCATCAAGCAAGCAAGCTATTTCTCTAGATTTTATAGGTCTACAAAACAGATACAAGAATTATATGTTTTCAGTTTAGCATATGTACTGTTAAAGGGGTATGGCTGGACAACAGTGGAGAAACTCCTGGGTTTTGTGGTCCTGGTTGCTGCACACTGACTCAGTTTAAATTCTGTGAAAGGGGAAGGTTTTCCCTTCCTAAAAACAACTAGGTTGTCCAGGATAAAGAAACTCCTGGAGTGCTGGATGGGTTCCTTCCTCCAGCATGAAGAAACTTCTTACACAGGGACCTCAGATATGAAAAAACCCAGATGAAACCTTTTAAAGATACAGACAGTACATGCGAGTTATTTGTGAAACCTTGTGGGGGTTATCTGGGGCAGTGATAGAGGCAAGGGAATAGACGGACAGAAGAAGAAGAGTGTGTGCTGCAGACTATGTTACGGAGCCTCTGCAACGTGATGGTGAAATGCAGGCCTATTTTCAATAGACCAGAAGCACTATTCCAGGGTCTATACTTCATCAGAAATCGCAAAAGGCTTTTAATTTTTAATATTTTTATTATTTTATTTTTGACTTTAAAGAAGCTTTTTATATAGTTATTTATTTTTAAAAAGCTCAGGAAATCACTGAGCTAACCAATTGCCAGATGAGAGTTATGGGTTCCAGGACACACACGACCTTGGACACATCTCAGTGTCCTGGCTGCAATTACTTATGAGTTTAACAGGGTCCAGATGAATGTTAGAAGGTAAATAGCATTGTTTGATTAAAGTCAGGAAAACAGCAAAAATAACTTCAGAAAAATCTATTTTATATACATAGAGGACTCTCGGTGCAAATTGAAAATTGTGTGGTTTGTGAGAAATGCAACAGGCACTGAAACCAAAAACAAGTCCTGAACTTCATTCATTGTACTGTGTCACTGCTTTAAGGCAACACTTAATTTGAAAAATATTCCTTCACTTGCATAGAAACTGAAGAAGTAAAATCTCTATATTATCACGCCCTTTATTAAACCAACCTAGCCATAAGCTGACTGGCAATTTACCTCTAACTGGACAGTTACAGATTTAATCATATCATCATGTCTCTAGCTTCTGTAGACGAGTATTCAAGACAGATGTGAATAGCAAAAAGCGAGAGGAACTATATGTATTTTTTACGAATGCTAGACCCAGCACAGCATAAAATATCTCAATTCATGTAAAAACAAAAGCCTACCACAAAATTGTACAATTACTCTACCTTAGTTTAGTAACAGTCTCAAGAGAACAAAAATCTCACAGGTCTGCTCTTAAGGATTTTCAATAGTAAAATTACTAGTGTTAAAAGTCCACGCTGTTAAAAAAGATGTCCTTAATAATATACAAGCTATAAAAAGTATTGGTTTTAAAAACTCATCAGTAACCACCAGTTTGCACTTAACGATGCACAGGCTTTTTTTATTACAGTTTATAAATTACACGAGTTTATGGTCTTTTCCTACAAAACTCAGAAAAGAAATGAGATTTTTACTTTCACACCTATGTAGGATGAACACACATCCCAAAACTCCAAACCAGCAGAAGAATAAAAAGTGACATAATTGTCTGTCAAGGTGACTACAAGGCATCACCATAATGCAGCTGTGAAGGAGACCCATGTAACCTATTTGCAGGAAAGTATCACTTAGGTATCACACAGAGATCCAGCCAGCCATTCTGAGGCAATTCAGTACACACAACACGGAGAGGTAATAGTGACACCAAAAATCATACTCTGGTTCACAAAAACAACTAACAGAATTTAGTTTCTCTGACAAAGCAAATACAGAAGACTATTTCTCTGAATATACTAAGGGGCAGAAACTGGAGAAAAAAGTGGAAATAAATGCTTATTGCCCTTTTTAGATACTGTTAGGATAGAAGAAAATGTTGACACAGGACTGATGACCATAAAGGTACTATGAACAAACTTAGCCTGGGATTAAGCAAATCAATCCCAAAGACTCTTCAAATAAGAAAACGCAAAACAAGACTAACTATTGACAGGATAAAACTCAAGAGTTTTTTGAAGTATATGATGTTGATGCCAGATGATAGCTGCAGACAGATTTTCATGAAGCAAAGGGTCTATTTTAGCCCTCTTTTCCCAAATGTGTAGTAAGGAGAGAACTTCATACTATTGCCCTAGAAATGCCAGTGCATTACTGATCAACACACCTTGTGGTAGTAATGAATTGCATTCATTCTCTTCACTTCCTCAGAAATGCAGATACTATGTTATTTGATGAGCACAATTTCAGCTTCCCTAAATACTCTATTCAGACAGGAACTTAAGGAAGAATATCCAGTTATTTCATCACATAGTAGTTTATCTGTTGGATTCTCAGGTATGTGAAAATCAGCTGAAATATTCTCCATTTTAAGAAGTGGCAGCAAGTTTCATACAGCTGGCATCTCATGTAGCAAACACACAAATAATGAACTAGCTACAACTGTCACTCCTGAGTCACCACTGTACACTTCCCACATATTTTTAGACACCGCTGATTTACGATACAGAATACTAACATACTGCAAGTCACAGAGGTAGCTCTAGGATCTTCCTGTAATCTAATCACATAGGCAAAATGCAAAACCTTTATAAATGTTGATGAGCAATTATACTTGTCTGCCCAGTGAAATCAATCTCGCCTGAGAATGAACACTCATCAGTAGCAGAAGCACTATACAGCTGAACGTAGTCCTGCAACTGCAGGACTAATCTGTCATCTGCTTTTGAGCAAACAGCAATATAATATAAGTATGTAACCATTTTCATCAAATTTCTCATGGCTTTTTCCTCCTTTTTTTTTCTCTCTTTTTTAATTAACATTAGCTAAAGAAAAACTAAAAACACATGGTGTGTGACAACAGTGGTGCACTTCTGGTCCTGACTTTGAACTTAGACTCTGGGGTGAAAAATAGTATATAGTAATATATATTATGAAAAAAGATTGTTAACTCATAGCTTTCATTATTGAACATTTTGTCTCCCAAGCAGTCATTTTTAGATATGCAAAAGCATCCCTGGGAGTTTACCAAGGGAAGTCATGATTCCTAATTGTTTCTTGGCAAGTAAGCTTTCATGATTAATATGGCCTTACTAAAGGAAACCAATAACATTGTTTAAAATAATGCTAGGAGCCTAACAGAGGTAATTTCCACACAAAAATGACCTTGATGTTAGCAGTTTGTTTTTACTGATACTATCTTCAATGTGATTTGACTGGATACTGAGGTTGTTACTTTTCAATATTTATGCTGAAAAGTCCATATTTCATCACCTGCCATTTCAGTTTTCAATCTGAAGGAAACAGACATGAATTATACAAATGTAATATATGCAGACATCAATCTTGCAACACTGAGTTTTTATTTTAATCAATGTCACCTAGTGATATGCCCACACTTGTCAACGTCTTTTTTACCAGCTTCAACCCTGCTTCAGCCACCTCTTTTCCTACAGTATATGCCCTGATTAACACCATTTCATTGGTGTTATTTCCACAATTAGGAACATGTAGCATATATTGTATGGGGCTACACGTGAAAAATAACTGGTGTTACAATGGGTCAGCTATTTTAATTCAGGCTATAACAAATGAATTTGACTGACAGCTGTTTTATTCCCCAGCCACAGTCACACAAGGGTTACAAAAGCTTAAATCCCACAACAACAGTGGGATGACATGCAAACACAATGTCTGCTATTAGGGTCACTTTGGCACGTTATTACTAACTGAAAGATTTCTACTGATAGCATAAGGGAGTAAAGCTGGTAATGTGTCCTGGGTTCAGCTACAGCAGTCATTTTTCTCCTTCTTAGTAGCTGGTGCAGTGCTGTGTTTTTGACTTTCAGCCTGGGAACAATGCTGATAACACCGATGTTTTTAGTTGTTGCTCAGTAATGTTTACTCCGATCAAGGACTTTCTCAGTCTCATGCTCTGCCAGGGAGGAGGGGAAGCCAGGAGGAAACAGAAACAGGACACCTGACACAAACTGGCTGTTCCAGGGATTGAAGGATTCCAGGTGGAGAAGGAACATAAGCCACACATATACGCCCCAAAACTACTAGAAAGTTTATTACAAGCTCTAAAAGAAATGTAAAACCCAGAGATATCCCAAGCCAGAAAGACAGAGACCTAAAGGCTACCAAAGAACAGATTAGGCACAGATTCTTACCAACCTACACATTTGTTCAATGACCAGGAAGCCAGCTCTGAGGTGCATTGAGAGCAAACAGGGTGGCGGGCGTTCCCGTGGAGGTAGTGTTGGCCCTAAAGGTAGTTGGATCCGTCTCCCCCGTCTCCCTCTCCTCTTCTCTCCTACTCTCCTCTTCTCTCCTACTCTGCTCTCCTACTCTTCTCTCCTACTCTTTTCTTCTCTCCTACTCTTCTCTCCCTCTCTTCTTCTTTCTCCCTCTCTTCTTCTCTCTCCCTCTCTTCTTCTCTCTTCCTCTCTTCCTCTCTTCTTCTCTCTCCCTCTCTTCTTCTCTCTTCCTTTCTTCTTCTCTCTTCTTCTCTCTTCCTCTCTTCCTCTCTTCTTCTCTTCTCTTCTTCTCTCTTCTTCTCTCTCCCTCTCTTCTTCTCTCTCGATCTTTCTCGAACCCCGGGCCTCTTATATCCCCAAAAGTGCCAACTCATCCGATGCAGGGGGTCAGCCTGCATCTGGAGGAGCGGCCCTGCTGGCTTCCTTTTCCCATGTATATTCGTCCTGACACAGGGGGTCAGCCTGCACCAGGAGGAGTGGCCTTGCCGGCTCCCCGCCATGCCCACCCACTCCAGGTGACCACGGACCAATTTTTACTGTGTTAGACCCATCCAACCCACTTGGGGTATTCCATACCACAGCACGTCATGCCCAGTATAGAAACTGGAGGGAGTTACCCGGAAGGCCCAGATCGCTGCTCGGGTCGGGCTGGGTATCGGTCGGCGAGTGGTGAGCGGTTGAGTCCTCTCCCCTTGTTATTTCTCTCATCATTATTATTATTGGTGGTAGCAGTAGTGGTTTGTATTATACCTTAGTTACTGGACTGCTCTTATCTCATCCCGTGGGAGTTACATTCTTTTGATTCTCCTCCCCATCCCTCTGGGAGCAGGCGCAGGAAGAAGAGGGGGGAGTGAGCAAGCGGCTGTGTGGTTCTGAGTTACCAGCTGAGCTTAAACCACGACAATATGGTTCCTCTATGACAAATTATAACAAAGCAGTATTTGGTGCTCTTTGCTCTATCAGAAACGATACCAATGAAGTACTTGCAAAAACTAAACCACCCTCAGTGATGAACCAAACTTATCAAGGCCAGCATACACACAATCCAGCATTAGCAATGCTGTGAATAGAGAAATACAGCTTCCAGTGACATTAAAATACTTTCACAAATATTACACTTACTTAAACACAAAAATTAGGAAAAAATGCATATATAGACAAAGTGCACAATCTATGTTGCTCCTTTCAACTAGACTAATACAACAAATTGAAAGGATAGCCAATCTCAACATGTAAAAATAACTACAATTACTACAAGACTACTTCGCATCAGAATATAAAATAAGACAACCTTTCCCACCTATAGATTTAATTTATTTTTACGCTTGTCAGATCCAAGCTTGATCAAAATTGCTGTAAACAAAGGACTTGTAAATCCATGGTCCATTGGACAGCTATTGAAATGTCAATTTACTTCACTTGCTTAGTTCTATTAATTGTATTTACAATACTAATAAGGAATACTGAGCTCTTTTCTTGGGATAACTTTTCATGTATTTCTAAGTGAATGCCTATGTAAGCTAAAAATAAAATCACCTCAATTCAAACTTATTTAAATTTCCCTAGATTTTAAAGAAAGGGCAATAAAAAACCTTGGCACATCTGCATGTTAACTACTTTTCTCAAAGCTTTAGGAAATATGTAAAAAGCATGATTCTACCCCATATCACCATTATGGTATGACAATAATTTTAGTAGCTTGAAATATTAAGGTAAAAATAACACATTCCAGTGGTGACAGCATTAGACTTTCTTCCAGAATTATTCCTCTATTTCTAATCGGATCTTGTAGAGGACTTGCAGGAACTTCTATTTGACATGATAGACTCAATACCTACCAATACTTTAATCAATGGTTCTCTGTCACATTCCCTTTTTCTCTAAGCCTTTAGAAAGTCATGGAACCAACTAGCTCTCCAATATGAGGTCAACCTCTCTGCTTTTATAACCTACAGAGATTTCTGAGTGGGCCTTTAGATGACAATTAGCAAAAAAAAGAGGCATGCTGGTTCTCTCTGGTCAGCTCTTTAATTGACTTCCTTTGCTAAGAGAAAGGGAGAAATATTACTCATCTCTCTGGAAGGTATCTCTGGCCTAAGTGAATTCTGAGCTGCCCTCTTTGGGCAGCTTTAAGCTATGCTGTGCAAAACCACAGTGAGCTGAGATACATCCCACTATTACTAAAACTGTTCAGTAAATGTGTGCATGATGTATTACATTATATATATTCTACATAAATTACATTGATTTTAAGAAATACAGGTACAGAGATAATTACTATTGCGTTTCAGAGTTTCTGTGCAATTTCCTTCTGAGATGGCAAACATGAAGCAGCAGCTGCTCAGGCTTATGTAAGGCTCCTATTAAAACTTGAAGTCTAAACTGAATAGCTTGCATGTAGAAGAAAATACCTAATAATTTAAGCTTAAAAATGCTTTGGGAATCTCACATGATTAGAAAAGGGAAAGGGAAAAGGAAAGAGAAAGAGAAAAGGGAAGGGGAAAAGGAAGGGGAAGAGAAAGGGAAAGACAAAGGGAAAGGGAAAGGGGAAAAAAAAAAGAAAAAATAATAAAGGAAAGAAAATTAGGAATTTACTGCAGACATGTAAACAGACTATCAGCTGAAAAGCTGATGATTTATGAAGGCCAGCTCATTCAAGTGTTGAGCCAAACAAGAGATGACAACTAACTTCAAATTTCACAAGGCCAAAATTGGTAGGCTTTTTTCCTCTCACCTTAGTTATGAATAAGACCTAAATTTTAAAATCCTAATAATAATTTATAATAAGAGTATCACAGTTCGTGAGTGAATGTTTTGCTTGACTTTAATTGCAGTGTTCCCAAGGCATATCAAAGACTTCATGGGACTAAAGTGATTTGGTTTTTATCACATCTGTGGTTTATCATTTTTTCATCTTTACAAGACCATATACTTTTTCTTCTTTAGTACTATTCTAAAGAAAATAATTTCACTCTCTTTACTCTGACACATCCTTTCTATATTGTCTCTCTTTGAATGATATACATCCACAACCACTCCTGTATAAACCATGACACTATGTAAAATGAAATTACCTCCACAATCCGTGTGTTTTGCATAATGTACATTTAGTCCTTATTTGTAAACTTTTACTAACACTGTATAAAACATTCAACACACAAACCAAAGGCTTTTACTTATTTGACAGGCCTGTAGTCTCAGAAGAAACCAGGAGAATTGACAATAACTACAAAGGCCATGAAAGGAAAACTGAACAATGATTAATATCACCACAACCCCAACACATGCATATTCCTTGCGGACATTGCAAAACCAGATTTTTTAGTACCACTAAAAATAAAAAGGAAAGACTGCCTTTTATTTAAACACGCCACTGGGAAAATGCTTTCTGCCTCATGCAGAGTAGCTATACCTATTCTGATACAGCATTCCAGACAATGTTGTAAGATGGAATCGAGGGCATCTTTGAGCATATGAATCTGATTTCTTTTTTCCTAAAATTAGGCAGGGAAACAATCTTCTCAACCTACACTACAGATGTAGATCCATATGTATCTTTCTTCTCATCAGTATTTGAAGGGTTAATTATTATCTTGTTTATTATCAGACACAGAGACAGGCTTATTTGGCATGCTCATTACATCTTCAGGTATTCTGATCAAGACTAAAAAAGGTCCTGGCCACCAGGTCTAGAGCTGAAGAGGTGCCCTGTGCAATGGTCCTGAAGTTCTGGTCCCCTGTCTACAGCTGGTGACAAGCAGATGTCCTCTCTCGCACAAGCACCTAGGTTTCCTTTCCAGGGAAATTAGGACATCTCTAAAATAGAATGGGGATGTGGCTGGGGTGTGTGCCTGTGTTTCACAACTGGAGATAGTCCCCATGACTATGAACAAGATTGGACTAGCAGCACAGCACATTGAAAGTAGAGCAGATTGTGACTATGCAAATAGTAAGCTGTTGAATCTTCAGCAAGAATGATTTTGGCCATGAGAAAAATTGTGCTTATTGGCATTAAGAATGGCATAGGACAGAAACCATAGCAAATAAAAGGGTAAAAATATTTTATTAGGGAGAAGAAGAAAACATTTCCATGTGGTGAAGGCTTCTAAACATAGTTTTATGGGTTTGCTTGCATTGTAACCTTCAAGGCAGGAAATGTGTTTATTTTAAGGCAGTAGCGAAAACATTTATTTCAGCACACTGAAAGAGCAATCTCATACTATCACTATACTGTAGTAAAGTTTAATCCATACCATCCTCAGCTGTAGCAGTTCTGGTAATACACAGAAGTACTATGTTATCAATGCCTGGAAAACAGCAGGGAAGCAGCTAGTCAAAATAAAGCATATCAGTTCTGCAGTTTACATACAAGTATGATCGAATTTCTTTTTCTATGTTATTATAACTGCTCTGCTACAGCAATTGCTTGGGTCTCAAAATGACAACACGGGCAAGAAGAATGAAAAGAAAATCAAATAAAAGCAGGATGACCTGGTAAAAAGAAAGATAAATTTCCTTCTCCCTGTGACTAAGAGATGATATTTAATTAACAACCATGTGCTTTGAATTTGAGTCAAAATACCTTAACAGGCCCTTGACCAAAGACAACTACAGTCAGTAAATGGCAGTTATATTACGCAGTTCAGTACTTTTAAATTTGAATCATTTTTTCTCCTAGTACACTAGTACACTGGCTTAAGGCCAGAGAAGTTCAAGACTAAGAAATGTTCCTGCTTCCTATTTACCTGGCACTTAAGTTTAAGTGTCTGCAGTGTCAAAGCTCTGCAGTGTGCATGCTATTCAGCTCAGATAACATATTACAACTGCACACTAGACTAACAGTTCTGTTCTGAGTTTCCATTAAAATTCACTACAAAGAAGTTCAAAACTCACCCATGGAAATATATTTCTGGGAGGCATTGTGTCTTATCTCAAGAACGGATATTTTGATTTTTTTCATGGGAAGTATCTGAGGATAATCTATCAAAATCATCTCTGAAAACACAAAGTGAACTAAGCATTGATTTGAAGAAGGTCAGTCTGACAAAGAAGCCCTCAGTGGGGCGCAGAACCTTCACTCACTTAAAGCACTCACTGGAAGGTAACTGGAGTCCCTGACAGCAGCAGTAGGCTTGGCTCCTTCCCAGTGCAGTCACAGAGCCCCGATAACATGTCTGCACGGCGGTACAGATGGATCCCTTTCAAACATATGTTCTTAATGTGAAAGGCTGCAGCCCTCTTTAACTGTAACATCAACTTTCCACATCCTGTTCCGTTCTTCAAAAAGCAACCAGATTTATTTTTCTTCCTTCCGCCATATGTGCTTCTATAGAGAAAAGAGGATTTGTCCTAGTAAATGAGCACACCACACAAAAGGAAAAATATTAGTCTCATTCCTCTCTCTCTCATGCACAGACTCGACAGAGAAAAAATTCATTAAATATCAAGTGTTTAATGTGGAATCCTGCTTCTGATATTGTTAAAAATTACATATTCATACTTAAATTTTCCAAGCATTTATTAGAATCAATACAATTTGGTAATGTTTTTTGTTCATTTGCTAACCATCTTAGGCAACATAGTGAAAGAAAAGCAAAATATTTCTGATTCATGTTCCAAAGCCATGTTCTTGCAGCTTTTTCTCCAAGGTAACATCTGAAGCCACATTGTCATTTCTCTTTAAGGTTTATCAAGCTTTGCAATTCTCCCACTGGAAACTACACATTCTTGGAGGATAAGTAATTACAGAAAATGGCTCCAACTGCTGTTACAATGAACAAAATTTTCCTAGTCAAAATAATGTGTTCAAGCTTTTTTTCATAAATAGTTGCAAGTTAACTGCTGCTATAGCGAAGCATCTTTGAGACAAGTGGTTTTGATAGAATCTCATCGCAATAATCTCTATGTAAACTCAACTATTTCCTTACTTTCTCATGGAAAGTGTAGGCTACAATGTGAGGAAACTGAAATGCACAAAATTATCTTCGTATTCTCTTCATCTGCCCACGCTTGAAGGCAGCTTTAATTTGTTTTATATTACAAGAGTACCCAAAGTCAAAATTCAGGTCAAAGAGAACTTTCTAGTCTTCTTCATGGCACCGCTTTCTCATTATATCAAAAACAGTGACAATGTCAGGGCAACAAGTTGGCTTTATACCATGGGAAAATCACTTCTTGTCCTGAAGGAAGTCTCTTGGTCTTATTAAAGTATCTTTGAGGCCAGATTGTACAGGTGTTTGGCATAAAATAGCTACTCCACAGGATCTAGCTAAGAAGGCTTCTGCAGGAGAAAGAACAGAAGGTAGTTACCAGATTGATGACAAAACAGAAGAAAAAAAGTCTCCCATGGATAAAAGTCTAATGAAATTCTGGCTGTGCGCCACTCAGAGAGGAGCGTACATGTTTCTGCATTTGAAATGCCAAGCATCTATCCAGCCTCCAGCACCACCTTTTGTGTAGTCTGACTGCCAAATCTGACACAATTTGTTTCACGAGTACAGGAGCTGGAATGTGTGAAACACCAGTTACCAGAACAGGAAGATACCCTCGGGAGTAGTTATTAAATATGCACATATATTCATGAATACTTCACACTTCTGCACTGACCACACTACATGAACATTCTCTAAAACAAGTAAGAGTTCATGAAACTGCATGAATGACAATGAACATCAAATGAGACATTTTGTATCACTTCTTGGTATGTGACATCTAGACCTTTAGGGATACTATCTCACTGTCAGACTCTTCAGGATCTAGCTTAGAAACTCTGAATTACCCTCTGCAGGAATCTGCATTGTGCCTTAAGAGGCTGTAGAGACAATATGCAACACCTATGTTACAGGCTTGTAATAGTTTAACATAAACATGCATTAATCTACATACACAAGCACTCTCCCACTTTTCAAAATGTAAGGTAGTTCTTAGACATGACCAGTAAAACAACTTAAAGCTGTTTTATAAACAATTTTATAAACAAACTGTCCCTTTGTATGGTACCATGTGGAAATACAGGTCTCCTTAACTGGTCTACTTTTATGTCTATTCTGAGACCTAAAATTGTTTGGGTTTTGGTTTTAGTTTTTATTTTTACACTGATCTGTCCTCCATCTTCCCTCTCAAAATTATTTTTCAGGTCTTCTACACCCAGTGCTCTTCCTAGAAAAATATAATTGATTTGTTCATAACTTCCCAACTGTACATACAAAATTGCACTGCAGTATTTATAGATAAATCACACAAATTAGGCAACTGACCACCACTGTAAACTTATTTGCTATAAATAAGTTGCAATAGATTCAAATGCATACATGGAGAAACTTTCACTAATCTAACTAAATTGATTTAAATATCAATGTAATTTAGATCAGTGTCACTTATTTTTGAGGGACAGCTTTAAATAGGTGTTTCTTCCCATGCAGTGTAGGCATTCTCTGGATGTAACATATGACTTTCCTGTTTGCAGCCACAAAGATATCCTTTACATAGATTTGATTTAATGCCACCAAAGTGGATGAAAGCTTTCCACTGACTCTGAATAGCTTTGAATTAGTTCTGTGGTGGAAGATGTGCTTTTATGAGCTAAACACAAAAATATTACATTCTAAAGTTATTTATCTGTCTGACGTACAATATCCTGTTCTTGTTCTCTCATCTCAAATAAATCCCAATTATATTTCTTCCTCCTTCCTATGACTGTTTGAAGCAAACAATTTAAATCCTTTTTTTCTTTGCATTTAAAAGCTTATTTTCTGCTCCCCGCTCAGTTGTTTTGCCATGTCTAATACTGTATGCTATTAAAAAATAGCTGTATTTAATCCTCAAAACCAAGTTTCTTTTCTCCTCTATTATTACTAAGGAATGCAATGTTGACAGATGGATCAAACTGTTTCCCCTCAAATGCCATTATGAGTGGATAATAAAGAAAAAAAAGTGCAACTTAGATTAGATTACTCATCTGAAAGCAGGCTATTCTAGTAGCAATTACAGAAAACTTATTTACATATAAATAGCTAAGAAATTTCAGCAGAAAATGTACCTTAAGACATAAAATAAGAAGTTCAGTAAAATAAGTCTTAGGTACATCTCAGTGCTTGGTAAGGTGATTACACCAACCATGCATCTAACAAACAAAAGATAGATAGAAAGCCATTATAAAGTCCTTACCGGGAGAGAAAGAACCACGGATTTCTTTAAGAAGTACTCCCACAACAACCAGAGCTCCAGTACCATGAAGGCCTGACTTCCCATTGAACTATTTTTGGAAAGGTTCAGTTCTAATATCAGCCAATCATGCCTACATAGAGAACAATATTGAGAATATAGTTTGAACACACTGTATCTCTATTTCTGCCTAGGAATCCCTTAATTATAGCCCCGAGCTCAGTCAGCTGGATACCTATGAGTTAAGTCAGCAGTCCCTAACTTTCTGTAGATTCACTTGAGAAAGATGGCAATAATCTGAATCTCTCAAAGTTCAGTTTAATTGCTCTGTCTTGAGACTGTTGCTGCTGCCACCTCAGTTCCTGTGCACCCTTGCTGGAAAGCACAGTGCAGAGGCAGGGTAGATCCAGCAGTATTTATACATGTGTATACTATGCTGTTTTACATACTTTTTTCCATGCCACTGAAATTACTTCACCAATTATAACCTATTGAGCTAAGCTGTATGTATTGTATGTAAATTCTAAACATATTTAACAATCCGTATGAGGGATGGCAAAGAGATGATATTTTGCTTTACATATGACAGATGACTCAATGATACTCATCTCAATCAGAAATAAAATACTAAGGCCACTATTATAGTATTTCTGTTTATTTTATTTTAATGTTATTTAAAACTGCACTAATTTATTAATGTAGAAATTCTATTACCTTTTTTGTTTTGTTTAGTAAGTCCTGAGATTTGTGGTTTAAGAAATATTACTTCCTTCCTTTAAGAAATAGCACCAAGACAAGGAAAAAGCATTTTGTCCGTATGTTCTATGAACACCCGGATTGAATATTTTCCCTCAAAGCCAGGAATAAAGGTATTTTTAATGTGAGTGAATTTGGAGAAAACATTTCACATCCCGGTATCCAGTTTCATACAGTTCGTAACTCTACCATACCTTTAAGTGGAATAACATCACTCCATATTCTTTCTGAAGTCATTGTGGTAGAAACAGGAAAACAGAAGAAAATATTGAAAGGTTGTGTAACATCCCACTATTTCTGGACGTCTTTAACCCAATCCTGGAAAGCATGAAATAGCAACAACTCTTATGGACATGTAATTTTTCAGTGACATCTTGCTGGCAAAGAAAATAAGTTCTATTTGCAAAAGTGAATAATGTCATAAAAAAAGTCATCATTTAGCAGCAAGGGTTTGACCAACAGTTGGCTCTGCAAAATCATTCCATCACTCAGTGATCAAGACCACTCAGTTGTTGGAAACATACATGGGCTATGCACACAACTCAGACTCTAGATATGACCAGATGCTAACTCATATCTGTTAAATAACTTGAACAGGAGTTTCTAAAGGATGATAAATTCTGACATCAGGAACAGGGTGACCTGTCTTTGGAAAGCATAAATACACCAATAGTGACTTGATAAAATAATTTGAAAAATAATAACAGCAGAAAAGAGCGCAAATGTAAAGCAGTGGAATATATGGAAGAAAAAGAAAGTCTGAGTCCCTTGAAATGAAAGATTTCTGCACCTAAAGTGTCTAAAAAAAAAGTCAGAGAAGAAAAAGAAAAAAAGATTTTCAATAAATGTAAGGCGTTTTTTATTCACTGTAACTAAACTCCAGGGAGATCTACCTAGACGAGCTTTGCAGAATGTCAAGCTGGGTATGCTATGCAAAACATTTCTTCTAATCTTGAGCCACTTCCGTGCTGTTAATAAATCCTGGTTTTAATTAGACCACTTGAGTCTCAGACTTCTATAAGGAAAATTTCATACAAGTTGTCCCAGAGAGACAAAACATTCAATCCACTTCTAAAAGGTAGTGGAAGAAAGGTGGCTGTCAGGGATTCCAAGTCAAAGTGGACAATTTTGCACTTCTTTTAAGAGAGGTATATTACTACTGCAAGCCTGAGGTTATAGGCATTCTTCTTCCACTGACCAAGAACAAGAAGCAAATTCAAAAGAAACAGCAGAAACCAGAACATTAATGCCCTTTTCCTCTTCTTCAAAATTTTAATATCTAGAGAGCTAAAAGGAATGGTAAGAAGTTGCACTACTACCAAATGACAAATCCCAAATACGAGATTGTAATTTCAGGGACTAGAATCGCAAAGATTTTCAAATGCAACTTCTGATTTTATCAGCCTTAATTTTTTTGTCCCAATATGAAATAAATTAAAGGAATCAGTTGTTTTGTTTTGGGGTTTTTTTTAAACATTGACAAATGCTTATTTAGATTACATTAACAGATCAAATAACAGACCTACATACTGAAAAATTACAGTGAGATCTGCAGTCAATAGAATTGTTAAAGACATCTTTATTAGCTAATGAAACTTAAAGCAAAAAAAATTTCAAAGATCAGGAATTTAAAAACTTTGACAAAATGCATGTCAAGTAGCTAGAATGCTGATGGAAGTATTCTGTACAACCACTCTCTAATCTCCTATAATCTTCTTACCTGCACAATTGTACAAACAAACCCAAAGGAAAAAAAGAATTAATGTTTAACACTGTTTGATAATATATTACTGAATGCAACTCTTGAAGTACATCTTGTAAATACAAGAAGTACTTTGCCAGCTATAATACATGTGTTATTTCTACTATTATAATTGTTGCTTTCTGGTCACTCCCTGCTTTGCATACAGTGCTGAATAACAAAGACTAGCAGCAAGTAATGTTGCAGCAAGCAAACTGTCACAATATTTTCAGGGCATATTTGGTCTGCAAATTTCACAAACTAGCTGTTGCAATCAGCATAGGGTCATTGCAGCTGTCACCACCTTTGAATCTGCTTAATAATTATCCTCTAAATAATGCACAAATAAACTAACGCCAGTAATTAACCATAAAATACCCATGCAAAGAAAGCAGTTCAAAATGTACCTGCAGACTTCTGCTAGCACTGCTATAACTACCAACTGAATAGTGGCTCTTCCAAAAGGAAAACAACATTAAATACTTATCTCAATTTTCCCACATCTCATTCTTTTAGGAGATATTCCTCAGTTTGGGGTGATTGGGGTTTTTTTCTCATTTTTAATATAGTAAGATCACGTGTATCAGTAATATTTTTTTTCTCATTTTAGAAATATTTTTATTTTCTTTACTTCTGAACTGCAGCTGTTATTTGACATGCTGCTGTGGCAAAAGCTGTTCAGAGAAAGCTTGTAAAAGGCATGCCCAATATGAAAGACAAAGAATGGTATAAACCAGCAAGTTAATGACAAAAGATTAACTCAGTAAAAAATAACTTTGGGTTGAGGCAAGGAAGGATGGAGAAAAATCAAAGCTTTTTGTGTATTTTTCTTTTGACCTGAGAAAGAACAGGTGGGATGCTTAAAGAATCTTATTATAGATAATGAAGACCTTCATGAAGAATCTCAGGTTCAACTAAAATAGTATTCTGCTTAAAAAAAAAAAAAAAAAAAAAAAAAGAAGCATTTGTCTCCATTTTCTCTCATTCTACCTATACTCTGTGGATCTGAAGACTGTTTCTTCTGTACCTGTTTTACCAGAAAATAATTATATGTACAATATATTCAGCAAGAGATAATGAAGAAGCTAAAAACAAAAAGTAGGGTATGATATTACAGCAATATCGTATCAGGAAATGACTGAGGTTATGAACAGAAAGTCATTCACATGCCCATGATATTTTGGAAAATTTCAAGATTTCAAAGAGAATTCTGTAAAAAAGTTTAAATGATCTTACTTGAGCATTTCAGGGTCTAGCCCAACTTTTGCTTTTTTCTTTTTTTTTTAATTCAGTAATATATGTGAGAGAGAGCCCATGTGCAATGAATACATGGCTTAAAAAAACCCTGACACAATACATGTCAATATTCAAATAATAATTACTCCAGCTACTCAGGCAATACATCTCTAAAACAGAAGTGTTAATCATACCATGAAAACAACTGAATTCACAGGTAAGATTACCATCTTCAAGTCATGATTTTTGCACCCATACAAACATTGTTTGTCATGATTTCAGTGTCTTTATTTTCACATTTGAATACCTATAATAGTTATGGGGTTTTATACATTTTTTCTATATATCATATAACACAATATGATCCCACTAAAGACTTGCACTGTATTAAATCAGCTATTTTATTACCTCTAGAGACCAAAACCACATTATTTTTCTATTTGTACTGCAACATCAATCATTTAAAGTGTATTTTCAATTGTGATTATGAGACATACAAGGCACATGAGGAAATATATTGTAAATAAGTTATTATTACATTACTAGTTAGTTGAAAGCAAGAAAGAAAATAAAAACCAAAGCACATTATTCTCTGATGGTGAGACTGCAGCGAACAGCAAACCGCTTACTCTATAGAGACAGGACAAATGTCAAAGTAAATTCTTGAGCAAGACTATACAGCTCCAGGGAAAGATAAAGGCATACTGTGCTCTTCAGCTTCTAGGTCACAGCCTGGCACCAGGCTCAGATCATTCCTATTCCTCTTTTATGCAGTGATCCACTCCTTGCATATGCAGGCGTCAGAGTTGCTGGTTAAAGGCATGGTACTAAAACTCACCACTTACACTTCTCATAGTATTCGCAGTAACTCACAGTGTAAGCCAGTTTCTATCATGCTTGAAAACCAACAACTAGCTAATGGTACAAATTACCTGCTCAAACTATAACTGTTTGAGCATGTATGAAACTGCTACTGAAAAGAGGAATGTAGATTCACCCAGGACATCTGATGGCTGTCTAGCGGCCCATGTGAAATGAGCACTTGACAAACTTTTCCTGGTTTCCCATGGACAAATAATAAGTAATACCCATGGAAATCAGTAACCTTGGCATTAAAGCCAAAAAGAATGAAAAATTCTGTCTTTCTCGTAACACCTAAGAGTTGAGACATGTTTCTGGAATACAGAACAGTAACATATACTACTATCCAAAGACAACAGTATTGTGATATCCCAACTACAGTGTCAATCAGTGGATGCAATTACAAGCACATTACCTTCACATTCAAATTAAAGGGGGGAAGCAGCTCATTTTGGCTGCTGTTAGAGTAAAGTTCAATACAAAGAATTTTCACAAAAGTGTCTACTGATTTCAACACTAAAGTATGCTCCTGAGAGGCACTAGAAAGAAGTGCTTATCTGCTAGCAAGACCTCTATAAAATATGTTATATACACCAGAGAAAGTAACTTTCCACAACTAATAAAATTCTTGAAAGAGCATTTCTGGCAGTTTCTAAACACAGTTATACTGGCCAGAGTTTCATAAAATAGGATTCATGATCCAGCACGCACCTGACAGTTGTTGTTACCACCACTGCTGCTAAGGCTGTTAACTACTGTCATTTTCAATGGCAGTAAATCCCTAATTAGGAGAATCCTTGATAGGAAACTGTATGGGCCTTCTCCCAGTATACAGCAATACACTTTGCATGAGTCATGATAATAAAAATTCAAAAAAGAAAACAACATAAGCACTGGTGTGATGAAGTGGATAAAGATTTTTGCCTGCCAGCCACTAGCCAAACCAGGCAAAGCACAGGTTTTGGAGGAAAGGCCACATGCTAACTAATAGGAAAGATGTTAGGAAAGGAATATAGGAAGAGGCATAATTTTAAGCAAAGACTTTTAAAAAATACTATTTTTAACATTATGTAATATCAGATGTATTTTCTATCTATAGTTGAATAAGAGCTAGAAAAAGGAACTGAAATGAGGGCTCCTCTAGACTGGATATTAACCCCAAGAAACAAGATATTTGAGAATGTGACGAGGGTAAAAGGCAAATTGTGTGAAACTGATGACTGATTTACAGAATGCATATTCCTTTAAAGGGGCTAGATAAATAGCAAAATAAAGCAATGAACTTCAAGAAGGCAAACAAATTTGGATGAATCAGTGGAAAAGCAGAAAAAAGAAGTTAAGAAGAGAGGGTCAAAGAGTAATTTTTTCCAATAAATAGAAAGGCTGGAATTCCAGTAAATCAGAGCTTTCATTAAACTTGAACAAGTAGAAAGCAACACAGTGACAAAAAAAGTCAACACACATTATGAAATACAAATAAGAAAAAGAAACAAGATTAACATGAAAAAAACCCCCGAACTCTATATAAACTAGCACTGAGAGAAAGACACAGAAAATATTGACTTGCCATTCAATAGAAAGGAAAGGCTATTGACAGAGTGCTGAGAAAGGGCCAAGTATTTAACAACCTTTTCCACCAGCTGTCACTAAAACAGTCAATTGCAAGCAAATGGCCAACTTGGTTTCCACATAAGAGAGCTCAACTGATAACACTGGTCAAGTTGATCTGAAGATGTGGGCTAAATTCATGATTGTCTTGATTTTTGCAATCATTCAGACTCCCAAGGTTAGGGATATAAAAGCCATTGGTAAATTTGCAAGTGAGAATTGTATGAGAAGCGCAGTTGGGATTCACATGGGAATATCTGGCAAGACTTTATTTTTTTCTGTTTTATGTCGTGGAGTACAAACAATCTTTATAAATAACAGACCAGTATCCAAATCAAGAATAAGGCAATGAAGAAGAGTTGAGCCATTCTAAAACTTCAGTGAGGAGCATCTGTTCACAAGAAACATCTTTGCTATTACAGAAGCTGTCAACTGAGCTGAATCAGATTAATCTAACCCGTAATTTAAAAAAAACATTTTTAAATGGTTACATTTCTTCTCATCAGAACCCATTAGATGCTATAATGATAGAAAATTATATTATGTGTATCTCGCGGATACATATTGTAAGCTGAAAAATTCTTCGCAGAGCCATCATCCAGATTCACTATTCAGTTTTTACCATCATTTCTCTTTCTTGTTTCTTCCTGGTTCTTTATTGTAGGTTGTCCATATACAAATTAGTGGTAATAACACAACTGACATAGTCAACACAAAATGAAATCAATCTTAAGATACCCAGGATCATGGGTTCCACTGAATAAATAGTTTCCAAATACAGGTCTAAATCTCCAGTTCTTTTTACTCTTCTGAGTAAGAGAAAAAAAACAGTATTGCTGGAATAAGACATGAGTTCAGAACTAATTCTGAAATCCAACCAAACAATAAAGTTTAAGGACTCTAACTCCAAGACAAGAGCTCAGTCTCCTCAGAAAGGAGCTGCAAACTTAAACATTGTGCACATGAGATTTGCAGGGAATTCTTAAGTATAAAATGTCATAATTAGATATCTATCATGTTGGCAGCTGCAAACTCTTTGTTTACTGAATGAAATTACACTATAAATATCCTTCTCCCCATTTTTCTTTAAATTATGAAAACCAATAAATTTTAAAAAGGAGAAACAGAATATTTTGTCACAAATTTTATAAAGCATATATTTCAAAAAGAAGCTTGTGCTTAATTTACAATGTATATAAATGAACAGTCTGCATTATACATTACTTATATCACCCTCAAATAAAAAATACTCTGTGCAGGTTTTGCAATTAGAAAGAAACACCTATTTCTAAATTTCACTTGTTCAACAGTGTTTTGCAGTAGAGAAAGTATGCATATAGACTAAGTAAAAGGCACCACTAATGATTACTTACAAGTAGGAAGCAGATATTTAGCTTTCAGCTAATAACACTGTTGTCTAGGTTGAGTCATACTGTTTTTTCTAACATTGGAAAATTTAATTAACAGTTTGCAGTCATTATGCTGTTCTGCTCTAAGTTGATTTTCTTGATCAAGCTGTTAGTTGCTTCAAAAGACTAGGATACCCTCAACTACTACACACAACACAGAACATCAGTCATGTTCCTTACATTTTCAAATCAGGGTGGGTTTGTTTTGTTTTGTAAATTTGTGCTGTATCAGATGCATATGCTTCAGATTGACTTAAAATATCACCAGAAGGATACTGAAAAATCACAGAAGAAAGAAAAGGAAAACCATATGAAATTGGAGAATCATAAGAAGTAATTAAGGCTAGAAGCAGAAGCCACTAATTTCACAAGAGAACTTTGGACGATACAAAACCCCCACTGCAGATGCATTAGTTGGATATCATTCCCCGTTTCAGTAAGAGTAAGAACAAATCAAGGAAGCCTCATAGTAAAAGGAATCCTACAGTTATACTCTGCAAAGAGAGGTCATTTTAATTTCAGGGTCTTTTATTACACAGCAAGATAGTTGATTGAACTATGAAATAACATTTACAGCATAAATAAATTCTGATGTCCTCTCTTTAATGCATTTAGAAACTAGAGAAGAATTTTTGGTTTTGTGTTTGCAGGAATTATGATGATTCTTCAATTATGTTTGCATAACTTCAAAATATTTATATGAAATGTACCATAGCTAAATCTTCTGCCACTGCTAAATTTTGCACTAATTATCAATTAACTTTTTTAAGGGCTGTGATGATTTAATAGTTTCAAGGGTTCAAAGCGCTTGACCAAGAATGAACTTGTTTGCTATGAACCTACTGCTTTTTTATTACCTCTGGAAGCCTTTTTCTTGAACAAAATATTGTTATAATGCAAAGCAAGAAAGTGGGAAACTATGTGCATTTCTATTAGGGTAAAAATTACTCAAAATAGGAAACTATACTTACAGCCTTCAGAGGATCAACTGTCAACAGAAAGACAGATTGATACCTGCCAAAGAGCAGTGTTTGCAAAAAACAGGCAAGTACCTTCAGTATAACATGCAACTTGTATTTATACATCTACAAAGGTGGTTTCAGTAAGCGCAGATGTTTTAGTGTACATAATATGCAAAGATTCTGAAGAGCTCGAAGATACTGATCTGGTTTTGTAGATGTATTCTTTTAACAGAAGATGGTACTGGTTTTGTTTCATTTTCAGAGTTCCCTTTTTGCCAAGGACAGCAGCTTAAAATAACACAGTAAATGTTTCAAGGGCAACAGGTACTTGTACTATTTTTATTATAAATATGCAAGCCCAGCATTTTTTTAAGTAACAAATGTAAGAGCCTGCTTAAACTGGTGAAGACAGACAATACCACCAGGAAACATCCAGGCCTTAGATGACAAATAATCAGCATCATCTGTGCTTTCTCCTCCTTACAGGCATATTGAAATCCTACTCCTCTCAGTTATAAATCCATTGGCTATTGAATATCTGCCTGATTAACTAAGGCCAAAGTCTTTTTAAAAAATATTTTCTTTATATAGATACCTTACAAATAAAATGACAAACCAAGTTTCATCTAGTGTAAATCTGAGCATCTCTGTGGTGTAGCTGAATTGCAAGGTGTGTATTAATTTACATCACTGGAGATCTAGCTTAAAAAGTATAATTTTACTAAAATAGTTTAATTTTATATATACTTTTTTTTCTAAATTAGTGTAATTTTAGGTAGCTATATAAAGTGTTCATAAGGTTGCTTAAATTGTAAATTACAACACAGTTTGTAAATTAATTGAACTGTAAATTAACATACAGATTCGGTTCAACTAAACTAGGAAAATGAAACTGAATCACTTTTATCCCAACACTCTTGAGCTCCTAACTGTAAATTTATAATTCACCTGAAGACAATACACAGCTTTTTGGAATGGAAAAACTCCCAGGTTTTTCTGATGATGATAATAGAAATCAGTGTGTACTGTAACGGCTTAGTATCAGTGAGGATACATCCCTCTCCAGCTACTACCCCAGTAGGCTGTGCTAGGATACTGATCCCAGATATTTTTCACAGGTATTACACTTCTTAGGAACTTTGCAGAAAATCTCAATGCATAAAATATACTCTATTGTTTTTATTTAAGATCTTAGCTAAATATGTGGAACACCTCTTACAGAAGATTATCTATTAATGCATGAGTATGTGCTGAGACACTACCCTGTATGTCAGCAGCTTAACAGCTCTGTGTGTACTTAGCAAGAAACATCTTGACACTTTTATTTACATGGTACCAAAAATACCTTCAGGAAAATACATAAACATTAAATGAAATGCAAATTTGGCATCTGTCAGTTCAAATTTACCCACCATGGCTTTTGAGTCACACAAGTCAGCCGAACTGAATATTCTGAACCCAAGTAACCTCATCTTTAGTCATAGACTCATTCACACCTCAACCTCAATGCCAAACCACCACTAAGGGATGGATTTGTCTACTGGAAGCACAGATTATAGGAATGAGGTTAAATACATTTTGCTGTTATCATACTTACAGCTAACACAACAAGGAATACATTACTTCTGCAGTTGAGAATGAATATTTCTGACTTACAGCAATCATTTATTATCCAGGTGAGGGAAGTAAAAGTAAAATACTGTGAACACAAGAGTTAGTAGATATGACATTTTTACTTTGGCAAAGAAGACCGAAGATGCACTTTGAAACCTTTGGTGCAGGTATAACACTTCAGTATGTACATCAGCTATTGTGTTTCAATCACAAAACTAGCAATAATGGTAAATATATTTAGACTTTGATTAAACTTTCCATAGACTTGAGCATATATCATTAACAGTATTTAAATGTCTGAAGTCACATAATATTTATACATCTTCACCACTGTTCCTTTAAGCCATAAAGAACTATGCATAATCAGAGCTTTTCTCTCAAGGAAATAACTGCCTCTGTTATAAACAACTTTATATCATTACCTGTAATATAAACAACTTTGATTATATTCCATATATAATCACCATCTACACTTCAAGATTATTGTGGCTAATCTGGATCAAGTTATTAGCATACTCTAGCTCTGAAGTCTTTAATATCTTCAAACATATTACCCATCTTTGAAATAAGAATTCTTCTTTCCTGCTTTAACACAACCTGTTTTCTCCATGTGTCTGTAGTGATGCTTATATGTCTTCATTTGAAATAGTCTACTTATTTATATTTTAATGTTACTCTGAAGACTCTTTAGTCTTTTCAGTTCTCCATGAGATGATTAACTCTTTCACTGTTTCCAATGTTTTCACTATAGACTTTTAAGTGAAAATTCTACTCTAGTCCAGTATTAATTTGCATGTAGAAATCATTACTCCTTCAAAAACACTCCAATACAGAATGCACTCATTATCTTTAAACCTCCCTCTTATCAGCAGCATTACATTCTTCTTTTTTAATATTTTGATGTCAGGATCAACCTAGCTATGCATGCCCAGAAATTAATCTTGCTTTATGCTCTGGAATTCTCATAGTCGTTTCACTTGGCTATAAGAAAACACGTGGCAATTCCCAGTAAAGTTTTTCTACTGTCCCTTTAAGCCTGTGGAGAAACCCAAAATAGCCATGTGGGCTAATATGGATTTACTGCTAGTCAAAAAAAGTATTGAATCACGATAGTTGCCTTCACAATTTTTAACATTTGAGGGCTCAGATGTGTTCCCTACTTGTTAAACCACCTATGATTAAGAATAACATAATTAAGCCCAAACTTTGAAAAAACAACTCATCAGTGACATAACAGTCACTGATCAGAAGAGAATATGATAATCTCCTCTGCTAGTCTGCTACTCTATTTACGCAGAAGAAAGGATGAAATTCATTTATTTGTAGTTCCTAGTCTACTGTTAACTAATTCTTCTGTTAATTAAGCTGTAGTAAGCAAACAAAATAAAACTTTTTTTTTTAAAAAAGATAAATTCATAAAGATCCAGGCTTAACATTGCCTTTGCAATTTCTCAAGGAAGATTTGATTAGATATTATTGCTGAATAAAACTGGACCACCTGCCAAACAAACTCATTTTTTTAATAAGAGTTAGGTCTAGATGAAACTCTGCAGTAGACACAGAATCAACTCTGTTGACCAGCTTAGAGAAGTACCCTCTGAGGTTCTGAAGCTGAACCTAACACAATTACTTATATAGAATTCTATTAGGAGCAAAATACATCTGAAATTTCCCAAAGTGATTCTTCCATTTTCTAAAACAGTTACTCACTGACCAGCCATTCTAAAACACATCTTGAAGTCATTCTCTACAGAGACTGAATTATTTGATAAATGGCTAAACCAAATTATGTGGCATTCATTATACAATCACCATAGTGTCTTTTTTCATGTGCAGTCCCAATGAATTCCATTAGCTCATATGAAAATACCTGTATAAAAGCCACATGAAAATTCTTTCCAAGAATCTAACTCCATTTAAACAAAGCAATGCACTCTATACATAAATCGTTTTTTCCTATTCCCCATTTTATAATCTTTGCCTCTATATAGGGAGGTAAAAGTGTTTTTCACTGTTGGGAAAGTACTATCATACTGGGTGCATATTTGATTAATGCACATGAAATGAATGCTGTCTTTTTTCTACATTACTTCCTTTCCCCAGTACACCCTTTTAGAACAGTGTCTATAGAACAAGCCTTTTTGAAAAGAGGTGCTTAAAGTCTGAATAGAAAAAAGAGAATCATACATATTACAGATAAGAAATGCCTAGTAGGCCAACTATTCTGTCTCTGCACTAGAGCAAGATTGTTCTCTATGGTACATTCTCTAGTATTTTACTAGTGAAGTTTTTAATGTGCTAAACAATAGGGCTTTTACCATTCCTCTTGGGAGAATATTTCCACTTAATATGTATTTCTGAAGAAGCTTTTTCCAAGATTCTACCTACATTTTCTGTCTTTTAATTTTACCATATATTGTCCTACGTGTCCTATATTCCTTCCTGTCTTAGGTCTTCAGATGTACAAAATATTTCACAGATAATTTTCCTCAATCCTCTCCTAATCTTTTAGCTGATATACAAACATTTACTTTAATAAAAAAACAGAGATCATATATAAATGTAATTTGAATATATATATAATTTTAACACACATAATTTGAATATTATATACACACACACATACAATCACACACATAAACATATGTTTAATGTTTCCCTCTTGAAACAAAACTTCCATTGCCCTCACTTCTGTTCATCACAGAATCATCCTCAACAACCTTTGGGGATGTTGATTTATGTATGTTTGGATTCCATTGCATCTACAGTCTGATATGAAATGTCTTGATTTTTATCACACAACAGTGAAAATTTGTGTCTAATAGACCTACATAACACTGAAGCACCTACAAAATACTAAATTATAAACTATCTCCATGATACAGTAGTCTGGAATCACAACAGATTTTGCCACAAAAGATAACTTTATCTTTTTCTTTTATTTTCATTATGGAACAAATATAATCTCACTTTTAAATGTTAATGCATCTTTAAAAAAACCCATCATAATTATAAAAAAAAATAAAAGAAGATTCATCTTAATGAATTTAGACATTTGTTACTGACTCCTGTGCTATCATATAAGTTAATTCTGGAAATATAGTCTAGCTTAAACGACTCAGTAACTGAAAGCTATTAAGAGTGGGTTAGGCAGAAAACTAAGGTATAATTTAGATAAAGCTGATTCTATATTGACAAGAGGTAGCCATATTAGAAGCAACCTCAGGGGTAAAGCAGTCCTGTTTTCTATGGTTCATTTAATGAAGTTATAACAACAGTAGCAATTAATCCTAAATCATTAAGAAGTTGATGACTTAGTCTCATTAAGTATCAGCAGGTATATATATGCTAATCTAAAGAATAAATACAGAATTACTAGACACAAACACACAAATCAAGATCAACATTTCCCATATACATATACAAAGTGATACCCGGTATTACACAGGAATAGTTGCTTTGGAAATAACACAAGGACAAACTTTTAATGCAGTTTCTACGTAATCTTACTACTTATCTTAGCCAAAAACAGACTATGTGAATTCATGCAAAATAAGAAGGTGAGAGTTCTTAGAGACATCTACTAATTTAACTACATTTTTCCTCTTCAAGAAGGTTACATTAGACCAAATTAGGGCACATTTTAAAAGAGTCTATCAACCTTTTTGTCAATGAACTCTTAAAATTGCCATTTCACAGTTCTGTTTAATAGCTCAAGCATTCTAGAAGTTCGTGTCACATACATTTCTAAATCTATGCAGAATTCTGGAGATCTCTCGCAGCATGTAGGAGTAAAAAAATTCACAACAGCAACCACCTGTGGAACAGACCATGTACAGTAATAGCCTGTTAGATAAATTGCAAATTACCTGCTACAAAGCCAGGCCCAAACAACACAATCTTTAGCAGACAGAAAACACCTGGTTTACTCAAACATGACTATTACCATACATTGATCCACTATATGATTGTTCTTAGGTCTAATTAAATATTTCTGGATTCCAAGCAATAAGGAAAGTGAATAATTACATTATCAAAATCTATGGTGGCTTAAAACACTTAAATTCTACTTTATAATGTCACATTTGGTATCCAACACTTAAAGTCTTTACAGCTTCTGAGGTAAAGTGATCTAAAGGCATTTCAATTTTAGAGTGAAATGAGATGTCATCTATGGATCTTTAATATCAACAAGAATCAATGAAGTGGCAATTTGCAGTAATAGGCAAAACCTAAATATGGCACACCTGGGAAAGAAGCAGTTCCAAGGACTACAGCACACTCATCCCAACTGTCTTTATTCCAACTAAGGCTGCATTAAGTCAAGATCTCTCACTCCATTAAAGTTTTAACATGCAATAAAATTAACGTTCCTCTACATATTGATTTTTCACTTCATAAAAATGTAACACTGTGCAAAAGAAAATTTAATCCCATTGCAAATTTTTGAATTTGTTTCTTTCTTTGGCCTAAATTCAACTGGCAGCCAAATTTCCCTTTCCCAAGGCTGTCCCAAAGTCATTGATCCCTCTGTCTAGGTAAAGTGATGCACTGCAACTGCCATTTTATTGGCACATGCAAAACCAAACATCAAACTCCTACTTTTAGCAACATGTAGTCAGTCCAAATGCACATTTAACAAAATACAATGGATAGTTTCACTGGGGTGCAGCAAAACAGCTTTAAGTCTGGGATTCCTCACTCCAGTTCAATGCCAATGAATTTCAACTGCCTATTGAAAAAGAAATCATAAGTTACCCAGACAAAAGAGCTAGTTCTTTTCAGTTTTCCATCTGACAAAGAAGTGAGACCAGCAGGTTGAACGAGGTGATCCTGCCCCTCTACTCTGCTCTTGTGAGACCCCACTTGGAGTACTGTGTGCAGTTCTGGTGCCCTCAACATAAGGACATGGAGCTCTCGAAGCAAGTCTAGATGAGGGCCATGAGGATGATCTGGGGGCTCGAGCACCTCCCATATGAAGACAGACTGAGAAAGCTGGGCTGAAAAGCCTGAAGAAGGCTGTGTGGAGACCTCATAGCAGCCTTCCAGTACCTGAAGGCAGTCTACAAGAATGCCGGAGAGGGACTCTTCATTAGGGACTGTAGTGGTAGGACAGGGGTAATGGATTCAAACTTAAACAGGGGAAGTTCAGGTTAGATAGAAGGAAGAAGTTCTTTACTGTGAGGGTGGTGGGGCACTGGAACAGGTTGCCCAAGGAAGTGGCAAATGCTCCATCCCTGGCAGTGTTCAAGGACAGATTGGACAGAGCCTTGGGTGACACGGTCTAGTGTGAGGTTGGAACTAGATGATCTTAACGTCCTTTCTAACCCAAACCATTCTATGATTCTATGAATACTGAAATTAAATCAATAAAATTATTTCCTCTGTCTTTCTTAGTCTTTTATAAAATTGTTCTTTGTGGTATAAATATTATATTAAGAAATCCATAATATAATTTCTATTCCTGAGTCTTTGCAAACCTTTTCTTTTGAGAGTTTGCTTGGCTTCCATAGAATTTTATGGCCATTTTTTTCCATTTGAATCTTAGTGAAAGGTGAACCTTAGAAATAAATTGTTTACATTTCATATTCTCCTTCCTCTATTAATTATAATTGTTTATGACAATTGAAATTCACTTAGCATTGATTTTAACAAAAGCTAGACCAGTATTAACACCTTTAGGGATGCTTAAAATTATACACATCTTAGAAACCAATTTGCAGAAATAAATCTGGAAGAAAAGATTATTTCTATGTTACAGTTTAAAAATTTAAAGGTCCAACTTAATTAAGATATGAACAATAGCTGACATATCCTACAGTGTGCATAAGGATATTTGACCAACGCTCTGAGTCTGCTGAGTATAGTAGCAATAATGCAAGTGGTCACTGAAGTCTCATAGCCAGTGGCTCAGCCTCTTTTACTACCACTGCTGGAAATATGAAATCAAAATACTAGGACAAGACATTTAAACAGTTAGATAAGGCTTTTCACTGCTTCCATAAAGCAAAGTATGCTTCTCAGTGGTACAGACATATTTGCCAGTGTTATCAACCTTAACAATTTCTTTCAGTTAGCACAGAATAAACGTTATTGTTTTATGGTCATGGTAATGTAGCACTGTGTTTTGCAATTCAATTACTTAGCACCAGCTGAACTGAAATCTTTCTTTCTTCATTTAGTATAAAATTATTTTGTCAGAAGCTTCTTCTCAACAGCCTGTTGTTTAATTGCTTTTGCCTTTAGCAACCAGAGCATTCAGTTTTCTAATCATTTGTTTGGGTAGGCCCTAAATCACTGCAACAGACATGGACAGGACAACCATCATTTCCTTCCAGGGTAAAGAAGAACTGACTGTGGCTAAACACTGTAATCCGTAGAATTTACATAAACACATTAATTAGCCTTCCTTTGTTTCTCTCCAACACTGTATTAAAATACCAGGCACAGCTGCCTCTATGAGAGATTAATTCATGTCCTTTCTAATTCATGATGTCACACCACTCACAAGCAATTTCCAGTAGTTTTACTTTCAAAAGCAAGACAACTAATGAAAACAGCACTATAAAATTTTACATGTGTAAGTTGGGCAGACATTCTATAAAAAAATTTAGTATTCATTTGAGACCCCTTGGGCAAAGATATACAGGCCAGCATTCCTGAAGTGAAATCAAACTTCACTTCCAATAAAATAGACAGCTATTACAGCAAAAGTTGAGAATTCCAGCTTTTATATTCATTAGAGTATTGCTTTCTCACATACTGTGCTGGTTTTGGCTGGAATAGAGTTAATTTTCTTCCTACTAGCTAGTACTGGGGTTATGCTTTAGATTTGTGCTGAAACTAGTGTTGATAACACAGGGATGTTTTAGTTACTGCTGAGCAGTGCTTACACATCCTCAAGGCCTTTTCTGCTCCTCACCCTCCACCACCAGCGAGCAGGCTGGGGGTACACAAGGAGTTTGGAGGGGACACAGCTTGGACAGCTGACCCCAACTGACCAAAGGGATGTTCCATTCCATACGGTGTCATGCTCAGTATATAAAGCTGGGGAAATAAAAGAGAAGGGGTCCCGTTGAGATTGATGGCATTTGTTTTCCCAAGTAACCATTACATGTGATGGAGCCCTGCCCTCCTGGGGTTGGCTGAACACCTGCCTGAACGTGAAACTGGTGAATGAATTCCTCGTTTTGCTTTGCTGCATGCACGGCTTTTGTTTTACCCATTGAACTGTTTCATCTCAACCTACGAGTTTTCTCACTTTCACTCTTCAGATTCTCTCCCCATATCCCACGGGGCCGGAGTGAGCAATCATCTGTGTGGGGTTGAGTTGCCTGCTGGAGTTAAACCACAACACAGACGCATAACAAAACTATTTGTCAGAGTGCAATGCTTGTGGATGAGCCAAATCATCGGGGTTTTACTTTTTCTGATAGTGATCAGGACTAGCTGAACACTTTATGGCAACATATCATATGCAAAGTACCATATGAATTTGTGGAATAAAGTAAATGGGTTGATGTGATGGCGATAAGGGCCCTTCTAGTGTTATACAGGAGACTGAGGATGAAAATTCCTCAATCTGAAGAGTGACAGTAACATTAGAAGAGTAAAAATGTGTAAAAGTGGAAGACTCTATGCTAAGGAATACTGATACAAGGAAGGCCAAGGACTGCAGCTGAAAAAAAAAGAAAAAACCCAACCAAAAAACCAAAAGCAAACAATAAAAAAAAAAAAAAAAAAAGAACCCATGGAAAACTGTGAGTGTCTGGGAGCACAATGAAAGGAGGAGTGAGGAAAAGAGATTTACAGTAGTAAGCAGCTCTGAAGACCACTGTGTAGTATCTACAAATTGTGGCTCTCGTGTAAGTCCCACTTCTTGACTCGCAAACATGTAGATTGGCTTTGCGGATTGTTTCTGACAAATAAGGACAAAATCAAATTATTTTACTGCTAGCTTTATGATTTTTGGCACATTTCAGTCAATAAGCTTATATCTACAGTGCTTCAACAGAGAAGGACTAAAGGAAAAGGGCAGAGACCATGTAGAAAGTCCATCTTCAAGAGACTGAATACACATGTTCTAGTCAAGTCTGTATCTATTAGATTGTCTTGAATTTAACATCATTATGTTTATTCCTTACCTAATGTTATGAAAACATTGCAGTCAAAATTAAACACCCCTTACACAACATATAGCATTCTAGACCACAGTTAGAAAATTTATAAGGTAAGAAAGCCATACTATTGTGAACACTCACTTTTTCACCTATTCCAAGTATAATACTGGTTTTTTAAGAGAAATAAGCAGGAGAATGTTCACAAGTGAGAAAGAAAATTAAAATAAATTATTATTAGCAAACTAGTAATTAATCTGCATTTTTGGCATAACATAGGTTTTAGCTTTTCAATCTAATGAACCAAAATGTCTTTAGCAATCAATAGTGACAGGCCCAGTACTAACACTTACAAAACAAAGGATGAACACTACACAAATTTTATTCAGATTAAATTTTTCCCAAGACCAGGCCTTAAGTCTCTGCCCATAGAGAGTTATATTTGCACTCCTGTGCTCATTAAAAAAAACCTAGAAATGCATACAAAGAGTTTACTGTACTATTCTGAAACATTATAGTCAATATTATGTTTCATTCCCACTATGGAATTATGAGTCAGACCTTGCTCTGGAATGGACACACCTCTCTGTCGAACCTCCAGAGACACAATATTGGCCAGCATTGACATTTAATTAAACAATTAGCTCAGTGGTTTTGAATGCTTATCATAAACTAATGCTCATCAAAAACTAACTTCACTGTGCTGCCAAATTACATTTTCAATACAGAAAGGCAGCTCTAATAAAATATTAATTTTACAAATTTAAATGTACTGTAGCAAGGTAAAAAGAATTAAACAGCCTTGGTCTTCCATCCACATCATACCTACACACTCTAAAGATATTTCAAATAACTAGCTAGATGACTATTATTAGTATGCAACCATAGAGGTCCAAAATGAGGACTGGGAGCCTTGAACATGCAGAGAAGGTACGCAGGGTTCTGAACAGCTTATGAATTAAAGAAGCTTCTTTTTAGATGACTCCTAACTGCATGCTAGATTTGTAGCAGTAACTGCATTAAGCAAACCTATCAACTGCAGTGAAGGTAGATGAATGTAAGTAGTAGAGTATTGCTCATGACACGAAATGTTGGCTATCTGCTCTGAATGGCCATGCTTCACAAAGCATTTAAGCATGTGCTAAAGGGCTCTCTTGGCTAGGGATACTTTCTTGAATTGAGTCTAAGTGCTTTGTGAAGTTAGGGCCAGATAAAAAACCACATTATTCCTTTTTATGCACAAAAATGTTCAAATACAGAGTGCTTAGAAAACTGAGGCACTCAACTTGTCTATCATTTAAGAGGAAAAAAAGAACTGGATGTACTTAGTAGCTATAGGAACTCATGATTTTCATATTCATTGACAGTCACACCTGAAGTTGGCTATGAACTTACTTGGTACAGACTGTTCCCTACAAAGCCGGACTGACGATGCATGTTGGAATGAATGTATACTTATAAAAATTAATGTGAGAAGTATTTTTTAACTATAAATTAAACCTTAGAATATCTGTGGTTTGGCAGCAACTTTGAAATGTAGAAATCCTTGCAAAGGTATCTCTGCTTTTTTGAGCAATTTTTCCAAGGAATTTATGTATTTCATATATATGTTCTTTATGCTGGTTATTCTCTGAAAGCAACAGTCCACATGCCTATCTTAGGGAAGAGGCTGTTCAGTGATCAGTACTATCTCATCTTTCTTATAATAGAAAAAATGCCAACATCTCTATCACCAGTGCAAAAATATTCTACAATAAGCTGCAGAAAATACATTTTTGTGTGTAGAGGTGTAATCGATTCAAGAAAGCAGAAGAACAAAGGGAACCTGCATTTCCATTTATCCTTCTTATTTTAGTTTTCAATTAATAATTGAAAACAGATCTATTGTTTATCTTATCAGTTGTACAGATGCTATGATCTACTGATGATAGATCTACTATGCTATGACCTATGAACAAATAAAACCTTTTTTATTTGCTTACAGCCCTTAAAGAAGACTACATTTCTCATTATAGATACCCTCATATTGTGTGCCTTCTTGTGCTTTGAAGTCTTAAGAGAGGAATTCCCGCAATATACAACTTTCACTCAGAAAATCTGTCTGTCATGTCTTAGAAAATTAACTTCAGCCTCACTAAATGTAATAATTAGAAGTATAACAAATTGGTTTCCTCTAATGAAAGAGGCATGTTCCTAGTTCCCCACATTTTACCTCTACCCTCTAACACTGCTGGTACTAGAGGGAAAAAATATTAAAGAAATTTAATTTAGAAAGAAAAAGCCTTTTGATTTCTAAATCTAGTTTCCAGCTTTTACAATTACGTATTTCATATATTCCCCGTGACAAAATGGTCAAGTTCTTTTCCTAGTACTAGGACAAAGAACCAACCCAGCACATTATCTTACTAATCTAGAATCTCATTCCTTGATGGTTATCATATCTCATTTCTACAAAGTCATCACTGACAGCATATACACATTTGTTCTTCTGCTAACATTGTTCTACAGCTTAAGCAGACATTCTCACTGTGCCAGTGCTTTCCTCTTTGAGGAGGATGAAAACACAGTACAATTTCTTTATTAATCAAGGATAAATAGTGACTTTTTTCTATAATAGCTGTGTTACAGAATCTCTATTTCCACAACTTCAGCTACCCATCTTGCATCTCTTCCTTCTAGAACTAATTTTTCGATCATAAGTGACCAAAACTACAAAAAGAATTACAGATGAGCTCCCGCTAGTACCATGTATATTGCCTTTAATATTTTCTTCTCACTTCTAAAACTGTTGTAATACATCCTGATATATCTTTACACTTGTCTTTTTTCATTGGCATGTCGCATTTTTGGCTTTAGTCACCCTGAGACTAATAAAGCCAGATCTCTCTCTTCCTTTGACACTTTCAGTTATAACTCCCAGCTTATAACAAAAGTCTTATTAGTTCCTAATTAGACTTTGTACTACACAATTGTGTCACTTACCCTTGCTTCTCTGACATCCCTGATCTGACTTTCCCATCTTCTATGACCCAATTGCCCAGCCTTTATTTTTATATGCATATATGACTTACTTATTTGTATAAAGACAAACTTCTGGTTTAAAAAGTCATGAAACTATAATGAGGACAGACTGCAGTAGAGTGAGACTTGTGAAAGGAACTCTATGCTTATCTCCAGGGCAGCAGCTGAGAAAATGTCCCACAGTTATTATATGACTTGAGAAAGGAAACAAGCTCTGATACAACTAACCTTTGGGCATATAGAAAAAAATATTTTAAAAACTGGTGTTTTCTTGAAGGCCAGAATTTGTACACCTTGCAAACTCCATTCCAATCAGAACTCCTTCAAAACTGATAAACGCAGAGTAGTTACAATTAGCTTTTCTTTTCAAAATAAGTGTTATAAGTACCCAAGCATATTCTTAGACTATTTATGTGACTATGCACATAAATTTTCTTTATTTGGAAGAAATTACAAGAACAGATAATATGTGCCAAATACTAATACAGGAGCAGACAACAGATAAAACAGCAATAAAGGGGAAGGTAAGGGATGGAACTTCTAAGCATAGCAAACATAGTTTAGTCAACCTGGCAGATGCATTTTTTCTGCTCTTAACTGAATCTTCTGTTACATACAGAGTATTGTTGTTAATCTGTGAAATATATTCTAGGATTAAGACTTAAAAAATTTTTCTTGTTTTGAGCCACTTAACATCCTTATGAAAGGATATATTTTTATTTAAATTTTAATGGAAGCATTCTATCTTTGTGGAGCATCCACACTACAGTTGCTGCTGCAGGTATCTGTGCAACCAGCAATCAAGGGAAGTTTTACCAATGAAAATGTTGTTGTTGTTTCACTGCAATTAAAAATATTGTCAGCATTTTTGCTAATTTAAAACTATGGTTAAGTACTGCAACTTTTCTATTCTATTCTGAGCTGCTTTCTGTTCATGGTTACTTAATTGTTTTATGAAAATAAATAAAATCCTTTTATTCGCCTTAAAAAGGAGGAGATAAGCAAGCAAAGTTTCAGACCTTAAGTGCTGACAATATATAAATTCTAACTGAAGACCAAAGGCAATTAAAACCTCATAAAATTCACAGCTACGGTAACTTCATGTGCCTCATCACAGTTGCCATCTTTCACATTCTCTAACTACTCACCTCCCTCATGTATTCTCAGCAGTGCTAGCCATTGCTTATCTTAGTTTTGAATTCCAAGTATGGCCAGAAAGACAAAAAGTTTTGCTATCCCATATGTTTGCCCATTGTTATAGGAAAATAAGCACAAGGCTCTTCTCGAATATAATGACAAAATTTGAGCATTTGGTTCTGTAAGTCCCAAGTTCTCTACATTGAATGTGTTCCTTGTTTAGAAATTACATTCTCTTTTATATGTATCTTACTTAATTAGCATTCTCAGCTCATACAGTAGCTCAACCTTTACTTTCTTTTTAAAGAAATTTGATAAGTTACACAATAAGAATTCTGGAATAAACCCTAACATCAGCTAGAAAATATATTGTATAATTTTGTTACCTTTCTCCATCTTGCCATTTTTTACTAGCTTTTTTGCATTTCTGTAAATAATTCAGACATTAGTATGCAACTTACCCCTTGGAACGCTTTATCACAGCCTAATATTTCAATGTAAATTAAATCTTTCTACAAAGTCAATTTTAAAGGCATAAAAAACATAGTAGCACCAATGCTGTTGGTCATAGGTTGACATGTTAACCAAAAGACACTTCTAGCATTAGAAATAAAAAAGCATCAGGAACTAAATATCTGATATATAGGGACTATTATATCATAAATTACTGCAATTTTACATTAAAAAAAAGACTTCATCTGCTTAAAGAAAATAGATAAACAAACTAGAAATGACACAAAAAGACTCCTTTCATAATCCATCTCATAATTCAGAAAACTTGAGAATCAGGTATAGGATAATATAGTATAAAATTTTACTTTTTTATTTTAATTTTTATAAAATTAAAAGTAAAGGAAATGTACTGCAATAAGAAGCAGAAGTGAAATGAGGACAGTTTCAAAACTGTCTACATTAGGTGGTGTAGATTTTCTTCATTGCGCTAAAAATTACAGAAAGGTTTAACTGACCAGATTGGCAAAGTATGTTACCCCAAATCACCCTTTCTCAATAAATCTTCCAAGTCTGAAGAATAGCCTTTTCACCACACTGAATATAGCACCTCACTGTTCTGACATAAAAGTAAGGTTAGAAATGGAAAGACAGCTAGAATTTACCTATAAATTCTTTCAAAACAAGTTTTGTATTTTGAAAGAAAATTCACAAAACAGAAGAAAAAACCTGTAATTGCATGAGAAGATATGTTATATTAATAGGGTGAAAACTATAAAAAAATAACATGAAAAGAACTAAACATGGGTTTTAAATACGTAAGCAAATTTATTCTAATGGTCATAAGCCTGATACTTAAGCTACTTGGTTTTGTGCAAAGGTGGCATATTTGTGCTCTACTTATGGCATAGTGTCTTTTGTTTTATAATATATTTGAAAATAAATCTGAAAACATTATTATCCAACAATGCAAACAGCACTACAGATGGACAGAAATCCTAAAGTTAAAGCAAGTATTAAAGCAACTAGAATACTGTGTTCAGTTTTGGTACCCGCTACACAAAAAAGATGTGGACAGGCTGAAAAGGGTCCAGGGAAAGGCCCACAAAGATGATGCAAGGACTGGGAAGCCTGCCGTGTGAGAAAAGGCTGAGAGAAGTGGGTCTGTTCAGCCTCGAGAAAAGAAGGCTCTAGGGAGATCTAATCACCATGTTCCAGTATTTAAAGGCTGGCTACGAGGAAGATGGACGCTCCCTTTTTACAAGGAATCTCATGGAAAAGACAAGGGTAATGGCTACAGTTACTCCCAGGGAGATTTCAGTTGGACACAAGAGGAAAAATTTTGACAATGAGAACAATCAGCCATTGGAATAATTTTCCCAGGGAAGTAGTGGATTCTCCATCAGTGGACACTTTTAAGATTCAGCTGGACAGGGTGCTGGAACATCTAACCTAGGTCATGCCTTGCCAGGAAAGGTTGGACCTGATGATCCTTGAGATCCCTTCCTACCTGGTATTCTATGATTTTATTAGTTAATCAGCCAATTTTTAAAATAAAAAGATTCAGAATGAAGAGAAATAATCATCCACCATGTAAAATGATATAATTTGCTTTCTTTAGGTCAATAGCTCTTTTCATAATCTGGTAAGTGAATTAAAGAGCTGGAACACTTGGGCACTTACATGCCTAAAAAGTTCATATCATTTTGGAGCTTAATTTGAAAGCATCTTGTATGATGTTGAGCCATGATTTAAACTCAGAGCTGTAGTCCTAGATCAGCATGGTCTCCCTTTCAAGCTAATTAGGCTAATTAATAGGGTTTTCAAAACCCTATTTTAGATGTAAGGTTGTAGCTTCACATGGTGTTGCAGTGTGTTGTATACATTTACCACTGCCTGGAACCAACTCAGAGACCCATCTTTTTTGGGAATGAAAAAATGCCCTAATATGCATACACCTACAGTTTACTTGTATTCATTTTTATATATATATATATGTATTATGCTATATAAAATTTGTTTACATACATATATATAAAAGTGTGAAGTTGACTAACAAAGTCTAGTATCTGACTCAAGTTCCCAAGTCACTTGAAACAAGCTTGTGTGATAACAAAGTACACTGTGGAAGCAGAAAACAGTAAATAGCAGAGTATCTTAGCCATAAGGAAATAAATTCTTAAGGTAGAATAAATGCAAACAGCAAAAGAATTTGAAACTAGGGTCAGGCCAACAGTTCATCTAATGTCTTCTGTTTAACACAGGCTAAAAGCAGACAGAAGATTGTATCATCACATCTGCAGATACACTTGTGCTATCTAAAACTAAATCCACTAGAAATGCATATGCATGCACACCCATCCATGGGCACACATAAAAAGCAGGACAGAGGGGGATGCAAATACAGCATTACGGTAAATTCCGTCCAGGAACAAATACAGTGAATTAACTGTTAATGAGCTGCATATCTCAAAAATAACTTGTTCTCTCTTTCTTTCTGGAATATCTTTGTTCAAATATTGCTAAAACAAAGATGCGAAATCCTGATTACACTGAAATCAGTAATTCACAAAACTCTCCTCGATGAAATGAACACTTTACCCAGGCTTTCACTTACATATGTTGCTCACTATTACTTATTTTAGCTATGGGTAATTTGCTTTCCAACTGTATATAAGAGTTTACAATAGACCTTGGAACAGTGACCATGGCACATGCAGTAATCACTACCATGAAAGCCACCATTTCATATTTTTCATGGCTTCAAGAAAACCGATAGCTTCTCATTATAAGACTTTAATTCTGAACCCCATAATGTAAGACATTTTATTATAACATCTCATTCTCTTCAAGTATGTTAGGAATGATTTATCATTGAAAGTGAGAATGATCCCATGTTCCTTGAGATCTTATCAATAAATTACTGGAAATTAGCTACCAAATAAGCCCCATGTTGCTGTTGCTGAATGTTTCATTTCCACAAGGTCTTTAGAAAGCCAGTGTATTATACCACTGAACTATTGAAATACAGAATTATGTGGTATTAAAGGTGAGGTATGTGTTTATAAAGCCTATTGAATGCTTTCAAAAATAAAGACCTATAGCCTTTCATTGTTTAAAAGCAGTTTCTCTCTGTCTTTAAACCATTTTAAAAGCCTATGAAGATTTTAATATTCACAGGATTTACACACAGGTAAAATACTAGAAGCATGATTCTCAGAACAAAAATATTTGCCATGTATTATAGAGCTCTGTAATACTGGAGCTCTTCTGAAAGGGTTTATTAATCATTCTGTTTAAAGGTTGTGACATATTTATGCTCAAACTAATACAGGCAAAGTAATTCACAGTTACAAACCTGTGCATGACACAGGTCCAGTGTTGGGACACTTGGTTTTAAATGCTGGGTCTTTTTGGACCCTGCCTGTTATTTTGTGTTGAAGCCAGTTAATGAGCACATCTTAACTCTGTGGTAAGAAAAAAATAGGCTTTATTTGTGCCTATTTGAATTTGCTTTGAAAAGGCCTTGTCATTTAGATTGACCCAGAAGAACCACAAAACCTGTAAAGAATAAGGATAATAATTCATATTGTATTTTGCCTTAGCCAAGATCATAAAATTTTACTCACTTTAAAAAGAAAAATCTGTAATCTGCAGAGCATTTATTTAAAACACAGAAATAGGTGTTGACCATAAATATACTGAAGATGTCAGCCTAATTTATAAATAAATATTTAAATGGGGTTTAGTAAATTACAAACACATATCTTCAAGCTTTACACAACCAAAATTTATTCAAGGCAGAGCAGTATGAAAGTCTGCATACAGACACTGGATATTTCATGCCATCAATACCCTAGAAACCTTGGAGTACAGTTATGCTGATCGCGAGCAAGGAAAAGTCATACTGGTATGTGCCAAGTAAAAGCTTCCCTCAGCAGTTCATCCAAGCCAGAATATTGACCTTTCAATTTTTTTGCCTTAGAAGCTTCAATGCACCTACCCACAAAATATATGCCTTGCTGCATGTCTTTCTGCCCCTCCCTTCCACCAAAAAGAAGAAAAATGGTCTGCACCCATGATTTCACCTTCCCACAGTTTAAACTGAGGAATGGGGTTCCAGCAGCTGACTCCAGGAGTACTGCAGTGAGAGCGGCAGATGTTGATCAGGCAGCACTTATCCCATCCATAAGTGTTCCTCTCGCCTGCTCCATCCACACTATATTGGAAAGAGGGAAATGCACATAAGAGAGTCTATGAACCAGGTCTTGTGCTAACAGCTGTTCTGGGGTCTGCTTGGCCATGTGCTGAGTTCAGCTAAAGAAAACAACTTCAGAGGGGTCTCTACATCAAGAATACAGCAGTCTTTCCGTAACAGCTAAAGGAAAGAATAGATCCACACAAGCAGTGAGGGCCAGCCTTCCCTCTGCCTGCCATTTTTAGAAATGTCTGATGGGTAAGACACCTTGAAGAGAAAGCAGAGGACTGCAATCTCCATCTCTCTGGACAGAAGCTAGCAAGGACAAAGACCTCAGCAGCCAGCAGGGAAGACTTCAGAAACGAAAACTGTGCTTTTTTCAAAATTAGGAGTGAGGTGGGAGAAGGCAATTGCATGTTCTTTGCACAGCCACAAAGAGGAAGGAAAGACTGGGCCCAGGGAAGATGAATTGGTAGAAAGTGAGACTCAAAATCTAAGGTAATTTAGCTAGCTCAGTTAAGAATATTCAATTAAAGGCTTTGAAATGCAGTGTAGGCAGCAATGAAGAGTTTGGCTTCTCTCCAAAAGCAGTTGCATTCACACCCAGGACCAGGATGGTCTCAGGAGGGGTTAGCAGAATTAATGGAATTACTAGAATCTCCTCTCCTGGTCAAAAGTTAGTGCTCCTGCCTGACATACCAAATTATTCACCATTTAGGTCACTCTTGAGGCACATTTGTAAATGGCAATATTAAGTCTCCTTTATGTTCAGTTCAATATTCTCCATTTGACATAAAAGCAGCCATGATAAAAATATGTGGCCTGAGAGTACAGTTAGGAAAATATGAGAATGAATCAGCAGTTTGATTCCTCCCTCTTCAACTCACACATTTTAACTTGTTGGATTTCCAGTTTGAATGTTATTACTATTTCATTAAGGCCATAACTATCTGTGTTCTGGTTCCTGAAAGCCTATTTGGCATAACATTCGAATTAGCAGTAATGAGAAAAATATTCATCATCAAGTTTGTTACCTTGATGAATATTTCTCTGTAGAAAAATATGAAATGAGTTAATGTACCTGCCTATTAAAGCCACTTCAGGAGATGGCTGAACATACTGGTGACCTATTAGCTAAGGAGAAATTCAACCTAAGGCCCAAGGAAGAAATACAGATGTACCTAAAAAGTGGATTTATTACAGCTATTTCTTACAGCTACTCATAGAAAAAGTAGATGTCAGCAAAATTAGGAGTGCTAAAAGATCACACAAAAAAAAGTTAGGCAATTTGGGGGCATTTGGATTTTGCATATAAGATAGTGAGGCTTATATGCATTTTTTGTGCATATAAGGGTTTTTGGGATTTCCTTGTAGCTGAATTTAAGATTACTGTTGTGGTTTAAGCCCAGACGGTCAGAACCACGCAGCCGTTCGCTCACTGCACCCCCTTATTCCTCCCCCCACTCCCGGAGGGATGGGGAGGAGAATCAAAAGAATGTAACTCCCACGGGTTGAGATAACAGCACTCCAGTAACTAAGGTGTAATACAAACCACTACTGCTACCACCAATAATAATAATGATAAGGGAAATAACAAGGAGAGAGGATACAATTGCTCACCACCCACCTGCCGATATCCAGCCTGATCTGAGCAGTGATCTGGGACTTCTGGGTAACTCCCCCTGATTTATATCTTCTGGGCACTTCTGGTTTACAGTCTTAACTGTCCAGGGACCATATAACAGTTAAAGCAAGGAACATGCCAGCTTTGCAATGGAGAGTCATCAGCATCAATAAAAGGTGCAAGAGTGCTATAGATCAATGGTGAACATTAAAAACATCTACATTCAATTCACTGGCCCAGTTTCTTTGTCATGCTACAAGACTTAGGGTGCTATTCAGTATCCTTTTCTGGTTCAGACTTTTTGAGTTTTTTTCTTTCCTACAGTTCAGTTATCTATTGTGGTGATGTGTGAGAATCTAAAAAAAAAAAAAAAAAGCCAACCAAAAAAAAAAAAAAAACCAAAAGCCAAAAAACCAACCAGCAGAAGATACTGAAAACATTACCTGAACAACAGAGTGATGTTTCTATTTAGTGATCAAAGTTGCAGATAGGAACAAAACTTTGGGTAAAATCTAAGGCCTTTGAATGATAATTTTTTTTTAGTGATTATTATCAAGGGGATTACTGCTTCCAGAACTACCTAGACAAATGGATAACAAAGACTATAATGTGGATATTAATTTCCTTTTTATTTCTGAACCTTTTGCAGTACCATTCAACTATTAGTATGTAGAGATAAGTAAAGCACTATTTTGTAATGACAAGTAAATGTACATTACTAAGCTTGCATTTGCTTTATTATAATTACAGGAGTAAATATCAAGGAAAGCTGTTTTACCACTGAAGAATGAGTATTCCCACCAGTTGGGGAGTTAGAATGTCCCATGTTCACAAATACTTAAAAGTATCAAAAACAGTTTGAAAGAATTTAGGACACAGAGATGAGGACTGGATTTATACAGAAATCTGCTAAGTAGGGTTTATCTTTGATAAGAAAAAAAGGACTGAATGTAAAATGTAAAGCGTAGCTCCTTCTGTAGGCATGAAGTCAGCTATTTGTAAATATACCTCTTTTATAAGTATACCAATCAGTATCTCTAAGGAAAGGGGGTTTTGTTAATGGTTTCCCTTAGTTTTGTTTTTCTACCCAAATTATTTCCACTGGAAACTTGTCCCAGGATGTGATGACTCAAATGTGAGGGAAAAAAAACAACTTTTCAAATTTCCAGACCTAAATTTAATCACAGCCACTTGCATATTTTGTTCCTCTGCTAGCTTTACCTCACTGTGTATCAGC
>NW_009943141.1:381-2513 GCF_000696875.1 Nestor notabilis | reverse complement strand
AGCAGGAATCTTATTTTCTCCCCAGCTCTCCTACACTGTACAAGGCAAGGTTTTATAAACCTCTCTGTGATCGGCTCCTCTGTCATCTGAATAGTATTTAATTGCATATATTCCAGTTTGAGTTCACAATTTTTTTCAAGCACAAAACCACTACTGAATGAATTATTCTAAATGAGGTGTCCAAAGTACTACTAATTCCTTTTTGCTGGTAGAATAACTTTCCTAGTGAATCTTACGAATGATTATTATGCTTTTTTCCACAGCTGTGCCATGCTGTCAGCTCATACTTCTTGATCGACCAGTAATACAGAGATATGTTCTCCTCCCCAGTTATTTCTAAGTAATAACCCCATGACTTACAGCTGAATTACATGTTATTGGCTCCAAATGACCTTTCATTGTAGACTACTTGGAGTGTAATCCCATTTCTATTACTAAAGTTCAAACAGCCTTTCTGAATGATATTCCTATGTTCCTCTGAGCTGCTTATCATGAGAAACCTCCCTCTTTCTCCTATTCTTCCTGTCTTTTGCTTCCTCCTCACAGTGACGTCATCATAAAATTTATTTGGCACTAAACTATTATTTATAGTATCCACTGCATTTTATATTATATTTTTAAACCAAATATTTAAGTTATTAAAAAATGCTGGTTCTTTTCCTCTGCTAACTAGAATTACAGATCAAATTATTAACTCTTAACTGCCTCTGAGTATCTACTTAATTGTCTCTGAGTATTTACCTGGTCCTCACCAGGTAAATTGACACTCCAGCATAAAAACAGATGTTAGCTTTTTCTAAGAGTACCTATCCCATTTATTTTATAAAAAAATATCGATTTCGTCTCTTTTGTGATAATACTGATGGTAGTTGGAGGCTGAATTTGGAAATTTCCACTCTTTTGGAAACATACCAGTCACACCATGAAGGAAATTGTCAGTATTACCAGACACTGAAGATCTTATTTCTTGCTGGAAGCATAAATTGAAGGATAATGAATAGCAATGCTTTTAGTGTACCTGGAGACATGTTGTGAATCCTTACAATAAGACAGTAGAAAGGGAACACAACCATTACAGGACTGAAACAACACAAATACTCTGGAATACTAAAAATTGATATTTCTTAGCTGAGATAAATGAATTCTTATATCTCTATGTAATCTAAAGACATTTATTTTATTTCACTCAAAAGTATTCAGCTAAGTCAAGCCAAGGACATGTCAGCTTTACACAGCCATCATTCTCCCTCTTATTTAACAGTCAAATAGTTAAAGAAGAAAATCTGTGTAGGACTGGCTGCTCATTAATTGTGTACACAAACAGATACATAAATCCCTTTGAAACATATTAGCTTTAAAAGTAATCTCTTGTCACCCAAAATGATGCACTTGAACTATGCAACACATATAAAAAACAATTATTTATCAGACATATCAGACATATCAACTGCTGACGACTTAAGGCTCTTCATTTCAAAGTAAATTGAAACACTCAAAATATAGAATGTATTACTATTGTCAAAGTAAGTTAACTTTCTGTAGCGCTGAGTTTGGTTTTACATGACCCTACAGAGTTGTGGGGTTTGTAGGCCTTAAAAATGGGAATTTCCATCTTTGTCTTTGCTTTTCTATCCTCTTTGACAGAAAAACTAACTAATAAACTAATTCATATATTGAACATGCTGAATAAGAACACTTGCTGGCCACATACTTAATTTCGCTACAGCTCTCCGGCAATCTGTTACGTTTCCACATATCTCTGACTCTTCCAGCTTATTTGCGAACAATTCTGACCTTTAATGAATAGTTTGGAATCAGTTCCAAGTTATTTAAATACTTATACTTTAAAAACATATCCCATCAAACCAGATTCATCTGGCTGTACTAAGGCAACTTTTTGTTTCTGAACATACAGACAGATAGGAGCAGCCTCGCGTTCGCATGACCTTGTCCTCATGGGGGACTTCAACCATCCTGATATCTGTTGGAGGGATGGGACAGCCCGGAACAAGCAATCCAGGAGGCTCCTCAATTGTGTGGAAGACAACTTCCTCTTGCAAGTAATAGAAGAACTGACAGGAGAGGTGTCATGCTTGACCTCGTGCTCGCCAACAGGGTGGAGCTGGTGGGGA
>NW_009943141.1:0-243 GCF_000696875.1 Nestor notabilis | reverse complement strand
TAAGGGTCCACGGTATATAGTCCTAGGGGGCAGGGAGGCCCAAGACTGCTGGTTGATATTCAAGGATCACCTGCTACAGGCTCAGAAGCGTTGCGTCCCGACTAAAAGGAAGTGCAGCAAGAGGGCCAGGAGACCTCTGTGGATCGATAAGGAGCTGCTGAGGAAACTTAGAGGGAAAAAAGAAATTTACAGATGGTGGAAGCAAGGACAGACAACTTGGGAAGATTACAGGAACGTTGTCCG
>NW_009943140.1:46024-57245 GCF_000696875.1 Nestor notabilis | reverse complement strand
AGCCTTGGCAGAGATCTGGCCTGTCTGGGACCCACACTTCTTGTTCTGCAAGAGACAGTGTGCTCTGAGCTCTTAAAGGTATTCCTCACAGCCCAGGACACAGTTTAATTCAGTCATCTAAAATATTCTAAGCAACACTAAGATTACCATTCTAAACTATTGGGAAAAGCCAAGCAAATATCTGCAATTATGAGAAGGAAAAACTTTTAAGGTATTTTCATAGCTAGTTCCTCTTTTCCAGTTTAATTAGATTCAGATTCTCACTTATCATTCTTCATGGAGCACTCACCTCCCGGAGTAAACAGGAAAAGAGGTAGATAGTGCCATATTTGGGTTCCTCTCAGCCCCAGAAGTAGCGATCTCATGACTCAAGCAAATAGTCCCTAGGGCATGGACTAGCCAAGCCACTTGTTTTCATGGGAGGCTCATTGCCTTCTACATTTGTCCACCTGGCGTCTCAGCTAGGCAAAGGTTTCCAAAGCTGAGAGATGGACGAGCAGCCTGGGGAGCTGCCCCACCCACAGTCAGAGTTGGATCACACCCTCACACCTTCCCGGAGTATTTGTGGTAGGGACTGATGAGAAGTGAAAGTCAGTTGTAACAGGGCTCCAGGCTTTGAGATTGAATTACAACAACATGCAAGAGAGTGGACTGGGAAGGTCTCACCTTCCTGAGAATCTGGGGAGAATCCTTGATTTCTATGAAAAAACAAGAAGTTTATTTAGGAGGTTTTTAAGTGATGCAGTAAATCCAGAAATATATTTTTAAAGAAAAGTCTTCTGCGGTTGATAATAAAGGGCTTTTTTTTCCTGGTAAAAATCCAGCTGAACAGCCTAAAATGGTGCATATCTAAACAGTAGCACAGGGAAATATGTCAGTTTGAGATGTTTCTGTCAAAAATCATGACATGTGCACATCCTGAAGTTTTGTATTTATGTTAACACTCACATCTGCTTAATTATTCATGTCTGCAGGGAAGATTTTTATAGCTGTAGGAAAATGGCTCCAGTCTTGATGGGCCTCCATCTTTGGTAGCTCTTTGTGGTGAAGTAAGAAGTCTCTCTTGGATTATTCAGAATCAAAAGTGTTGATCATGTTCTTTTCTACTGAGTTTTTCAGAAATATTGAGTAGCAGAATACAGTGGTCAGGGGGTCCTCTTCTGCAGCACCAGACAGACCTCTAGGTAGGGAAGTCTGTCACCTCCTGGGCTCCAGGAGCATCTTGGAGTTTCAGTTTTACACTCTTTTGTGCTCTTTTCATCAAAGCATAACCCTTCACACCAGCCTCTGATTCTGCCAGACACCTTAACACATGCCATTAAATTGAATAGATCTCAGAAGTGTCATATGTGGAAAAACACTTCAGCTCTTTCGCCAAAGGCAGATGGACAGGAAAGGATGTTGCTGTGAGGTCCTGACTCACTGCAGTTAAGGTGACTAGTCAAATGACCAAATTGCTCATAAATGTAATAGCAATCCACAAATAAGTGTCAATTAAGAATAACAATCCAGCCCTCTCATGTCCCCACGTATTACAAAGGCAGATCAATTTGTATCCCCTAAAATGTCTATTTCTCTTAGAAGTTGTTACAATTTCTCGCTAATCAAAGATAACAATAGGTTATAAAATAACCCACTATGGAAAGGGACATGTAGAACTGGTCCTCAACTTGGTTTTAGAGGTGAGCCTGGAGCCCTAGGAAAGCATGAAGAACTGTACAAACCAGACTATGAAAAATTCATCAGCAAGGTAAGTGTTGGAGGATGCTGATGTGGGTAGACCTAAAAGTACTGGAGGACAACTGCTTGCTCAACGTCACTCAGCAAGGTTAACTCTAGGATGAAAATATGGTAAGAGATCAATCTGTCAAAATTTTACACACCTAAATCTGAGCTAGTTGCTCTTGGTTCGTTTTACAGCCTGCAGAGTCTATTTGATGCATTCATGGGTGCTTTTGGTGCTGTGGAGATGAGTTACCATGAATAGCAAAAGACTTCAATATGCTAACTCAAAGTCCTGGGCCTAAATCCCACTTAAACTGAAGCTGTTTACACTACTCTGGTAGTGAAAAAAAGCCTTTAAATGAGTGTCCCTGAATGGCTTGAAGAGGTCCTCAAGGTAACTAGAGTTGTGTCCCCACTGGTGTTGCCAAGCATGAATGTTGTTAATAGAGTGTGGAGAGGAATGGGTTGGGTGTATTTAATGATTAAAAAATTATTAGAGAAACAGATACCCTGACAGTCTGTGGAAGTACTGAGGGCCCACTGTAGGATTAGCTGCTTCTTACCATAAGAATTAGGACATGTTATTTCTCATGGTAAATCAGATCTATTGTCCATCTTCCCTATAATAGCTATCCATTCTTACTGCATTGAAAACAACCTGAGGTGTCATCCAGACATTTATGGAAATAAGGAGATGAAAATATCCAAGCATATTAAATCTTTTCTGAAGAGCAATTAATCCAGCACTTGATTTGTTGAATTACGCTATCATTCCCATTTAGAACCACACGACACAGGGTTTAGGTAGAAGCAGAATTTACTCAAGATCATATGCTTTTCCTGGAAGAGGGTTTCCATCAAAAATCAGGATGCAGACAAATATGTAAAGCATGTATAGGTGGAGCCTGTTGAGGTAGTTAGTGGTCAGGTGTCCATACCCCTGGGCTCCCTTGTTTCCGGAGATGACGCCATGCAAGCCATATAAAAAGGTTTGCATTTTGATGCTCACAGCAGTTCGTTTGATTTCTCACTCACTCACCTGCACTGGTGAACTGGTAAGTCTTTCTTGGATTTATCAGGGAGTAATGTAATGGCTGTGTTACTTGATTGTTTTGGTCAAAAGAATATATTACTGATCACAGTATTCATATTGCTTCTGGTGTTTCAGTTCCAGGATTTGTCCTGGAATGGGGCAAAGGATGTTTGACTCTTATTTGGAATTTGCTCTTCCTTAAGTATCTTGCAAATGTCCTGTCACTTCCTCAGAAACAGTGGCTGTCTCTCATCTTCCTACTTATTCTATCTTCATTAGTTTTTTCATATGTCATTAAGACTGGAAATTAGATAAATTAGTAGATGTGCAGAGTAGTCTTGGACTTCAAAGAGATGAGTGGGAAGAAGCATTATCTGAAAGAAGGAAGCTGTAGAATACCTGAAGGCAAAGCTGCAGGAGCCATCTGGGACAAGTCAAGATGAAGAAATGAAGAAATGAATTGGAAATAGGATCTGTAACCTCTGGGCCAACCCTTCTCTCATGAAAGGATGAACCCATTAATATTGATACAATTCGAATGATGTACCATGATGATATACCATGACAATAGTACAATGATATACATCTGGAGGATTAGGCATAGTGCCTGAATATTTGATTTTTGGTCTTTATCTTTGGGCATTAGCAGCTCAGTATCTACACCAAGGGAGGCGTGCTCTGTGGGGAACTGGAAAAGAAAAAGATGGGCCTGAGAACATCTGCTGATATAACTAAGAAAATAAGGACATGCACTATTTTCATGTTATGGCTTCTGCAAAGTTTAACTGTGGGCAGTTATGTAAAATACAGGGTTTATGGCTCTAGTCTTCTTAACTGTGATGCTTGCATGCTCCCAAGAAAAGAAGAAATAATGTGGCAGTCATAGTTGAATATGTGTGAATCCAGAAATCATTCAGACATGCAATTTTTCCTAAGAGCTCTTTTCTTAGTCCAACAGCTAACTTTTATATATGTTTCAAGAGCTCAGATTGTGAATCTGAAGAAAAGATGAGTGCCTTGATTTTGTATCTCTTTTCTTTGTCTTTAGCTTTACCAGCACCTCAGAAGGATGTCTTACTACGAGCAGTGCAAACAGCCCTGCCTGCCCCCTCCCATTTGTGTGCAGAAATGCACCAAGTGTGTGGAGCCCTGCAAGACGGTGTGCGTGGAGCCCTGTGACAGCATCTGTGTGAAGCCGTGTTCCACCCCATGTGTGGAGGTCTGCACAACACCCTGTGCCACCCAGTGCACCACATCCTGCACCACCCAGTGCGTGGAGCCTTGTCCCACCCAGTGTACCACCACCTGCAGCACCCAGTGCATAGAGCCTTGTGCCACCCAGTGTACCACCACCTGCAGCACCCAGTGCGTGGAGCCCTGCAGCACCCAGTGTGTGGAGGTCTGCCCCCCTAAGTGCATTGATGTCTGTGTAAAGCCATGTGCCACTCAGTGTGTGGAGCCTTGTGTCACCCAGTGCTGCACCAAGTGTGTGGAGCCCTGCCCACCCCCATGTGTGGAGGTGTGTACCACCAAATGTGTTGATTCATGTGAGACTGTGTGCCTGGAGCCATGTAGCACTGTCTGCTCTCGCCCATGCTGATCACCTTAACACATGAGCCTAGCACGCAGCCCTGGTGCTTCAGTGCATTGCAATACCCATAGGCTCACAAGCATCCATGGAATGAAAACCACGTTACAGACCCATCTGCAACATACTGAGACCTCTCCTGATCTGATTACCCTATGCTCTCTTTGTCTTGGAAAATATTTCTCTGAATGTTTCTGCCCTGTGTCTCTGATTGTTATGATACTTCTGCTACTGCTATCTATCTCAGCACTTTTTTTCTTAGTAACTGCAGCTGGCCAATAATTTTACTTCTGGGCATCTTGGAAGTTATTTAGCAATGTCTGTTCTGTAAACAGTTGATGTTGGAAGATGCCTCCCCTTCAGTTCTTTTTTCTCAGCTTGTCTTTTAGTCTATGTCCTTTTGTCTTTCAATGTATATGTGCAGCAATAAAAATTGACCATTGATGGCATCATGTGTCTTCTGTCTTTCTTTCGTCGCCTCATTTCAGCGTCATTAGACACAAGAACATCTTTCTTTAGTTTTCATTTTAAAAAGCTGCTATGGTTGTGCACAATTTGCTCCTGCAATGCAGTGCTGTAAACAGGGAGTGCATGCACTATAATGTGAAGCAATGTCTTCTAACACTATAAGCAAAACATCATCTGGTCAATACTTTTCTGACAGATATAAAACCAGAAGAATTTTATCCTATGTGAAAACAATGAGAGAAACTTAATTTTCACCTTTATTAATGATTAAATTTCGATCTTTGTATTTCTGGATTTTGGAGGAAAATACTAGACATTGTTAAAAAGTACATTTAAGTGGAAGAAAGCCCCAAATCCAAGAAAGAAGGAATTGAAATGTTCTTGCTGGGATTTGAATTATTTCTTAAAAGCACTCTGATGGAGATGAAAACAGTATTTTTGAGTAATTCTTCCTAATTGACTGAATACAGAAAGTAGGGGATTTGGCTTCAGGAAATTAATCTTTTTGTGGTTCAGGAATAGGAACAAGATTTCAGGTTTTTTCCCAAGTTTGCTGCAGATACTTTGTGTGGCTTTGGGTAGGTCTCACTCTTTTTCCCTGCCTGTTGCCCATCTACAACGAGGAGAAGTCACATCCATGACTGATAGACTGGCATTCTGGTTCATTAATTCAGTTCATTAACCTCTGGCAGGTGCAATAATATTTTAATTCTTTATTTGGAGACAAAAATTTGAATCAGAAGGAAGCCCATTGTCTGGGGGGGTGTTATACCCATCTAAATGCTGAATTTCAGAGATAATGCTCCCATTGTCTTCTGTACCGTGCATGTGACTTGCTTACCTCTGTCTCTGTGATGGCCACACAATTTCCATGTCTGGGATGTAGAGAATTGCTATCCACTTACCGTATCATTATGGCAAGGGTGGAGAATATCTAATCTAGAAAAGGGTTATATTTAGCAGTGTGTAAACACTGTTACCAAATCAGCTTTTAATGAAACCTTATGTGCAGGTGCAGAGATTTTGACAGTAAATTTCTTTTTGTATTATTTCTGGCAACACCAAAAGGTGACACCATCAAAGAGGAATAATGATAAGCAAAACATGACTCAGTAAGGCAAACATTTTACACCTGAACACACCTTTCAGTTCAGATAGACAAAACAAGGGGAGGTGGACCAGATATTCAATAGCACAAAAATGGATGGGGAGACTAGGAACGTGCACCTCTAATTCCTACTGTTGAATGCAAACCTTTGGGTATTCAGCAGTGAACTCTGCCTCACTAATAACTGCTTGCTGCTGCCATGTGTAGTGTCAGTGCCCACTTTCAGGCATGGAAAAAGTCTTAGTCAGGTAGTCATATGCAGCTACTAATGAGATCCATCCCGTAGGTTAGTCATCTATGACTGAATTCCAAGCATCTTCATCCAGCTCTATCAGCTGTGTTAGTAATTTAAATTTTTTTTCTTCTTTACCTCTCTGCCATGAGCATTGCACCAGCCACAGTAATCACAGATGAGAGCACATGGCGCTGAAAACCCCAGAGGAAGTGGCAGAAGAGACCTGTTGGTTTGTGCTCATCATGCTTCCTGTGCCTGTGGGAAACTTATTGCAAAAGCCCTGACACATGGCACTCATATGCACTTGTGGTTAGTTCTGTGCATTGCTGAGATTCCCCTGGGTATTTACAACAAATTAGTGACATTTGGCCCATGTCAACCTTGGGGTCATTAAGACCACTGGTAGATCAGGTGTGAGTAATGGATGTTAAGATATGGGATGATGTTGTTTCCATTAGAACCTTCTGCTCTCCCACACCCAGTGGAAGCCATGTCCATCATCTCTCCAAGTATCCCACATCTGTAATGGAGACTGGGCTGTAATTCATTGGGCTGAATATGACCCTACAGGGCATAGCATTGAGGAATGCTCAAGAGAGGCTTGAACTACCTTTTCTATTAGAACTAAAGACAGCATTTCAGTTGAAATATTCTCTCTGTTCCTTCCTTGGAAAAGTTTTGAGGGGATCAACATGTTTCTGAAACACAGATCCATCCCCAGAAAAAAGAAATCCTGACACAACTTCAGCAAGCCACAGTTTTTATGAAAAAGAAGCTTTAATTGCTTCAGTGAAAAGCTATGTCAATGCACAAGAAAAAATAAGGGGAAAGCTTTCTAATTTCTTGGCAGTATCAAATGTTTCACTCCCCTTTTCAGGAAGGAAAATAGAGAAGGATGGAAGCAAAACCCAGAAACCCAGACTGCCAAACACAGAATGTCTTTTAAATCTGCTTTCATTTGTGGGATCTTTGCCCAGGGTTGAGAGAAGACTAATTATTAATAAATTAGCCAGTTATTACCAGATTGGGTGTGCCTTGCATTAAAAACAACAAATCCCCCACACCTGAAAGAGGAAGCATCTCTCACAGACCTTGACTGAAGTCCAGGTGTATGGAGGTGTCAGTGGAGCACACTCTGGTTGTGAAAGATTCTGGTCATCAAGTTAATCTGTTGTCATCAGCTCCCGGGGCTGACTTTTGAAAGCATATAAAAGCCTCCCATTTGGGAAGCTTGTTAACTTGAGTGCCTTCTTCTCTTCTTCCAACAGCAGGAGACACCAGGTGAGTCCTATACACATTTAGCTATAGAAGTGGGGGGTTATGGTACCCTGTTCTCAGGACACAGGGTGATTTCTCTTCGTTTGTCTAGTAACTGTTCCAGCTCCTTTCCCTGGCAATTTCAGCTCCATACAGGTGAAAGTTCTATTATGCTATTTTGAGACTTTCTGAGGCTTCAGACAGTGGCTTGCTGACTCTTTGGACCAGGAAACCATTGTCAACCCTCACAATTTTTTTCCCCAACTGATAAGAATGTTTGTGGATAACCATTGGGTATTGAGTATCAGCTACTAAAGGATGGCATCTGCTGGCAGCTTCTTTCGTATCCATCGAGCAACTATTGGCTGATCACTGCAGTCTCCTGGATCTCCTGAGCTCTGTGTTTCACTTTTTTATATAAAATTACATCACTACGGAGCAGGAGGACAGTTCCCTGGCATTGAATGGCCAGAGACAGGGCTTCTGCCCTGAGATACTCAATAAACTAAGCAGAGACAAGGTTGTTGCTGGAAAGGATTGTTATCAAATGATTTTTCTCTTTCAAAACTATTTGCAATACTTAAATGTCACTAGCTTTCTGCTCTTCTTTGACTAGTTTTAAATACTGCTCTGAGGTTCTCCTTGAACTAAGCATGTTTTCACCAAAATTTGTATTGCTTTTTAGCTTGTCACAGTTGAAGTGTTTAGAAAACAGTGAGTAGAGGGAAAGAAGGAAACCACCTGTCATTGTTTCTTTTCCCTCCACCTCTGTAGCCATTTACCTGTTTGGATCACAACTTTGTTAAGAGGGTGCTTGCCTCTTACTCATTTTTGGTTATATACAGTTATAACTCAGCAGAGTGGCTGATCTCCATAGACACTAACTGTAATGGGAACCTGGAAAAGCAATGTGGGGCAGCTACAGCAGGCTGGAGTCACCAACAGGAATTTGGTCTGAACAGCAGCATCCTCAGGGATTTCCAAGGGTGGGGTCGGGGGCAGTTGTGTGATTTTGCCTTTATTAACTTACATAGATTCTTCATTGTTGGTTTGATCTCAAAGTGGAAGACTGACTGAAATTAATATCCAGAAACAAGAAGTGTGTAGGGCTTAAAATAACTAAAATGGCAACTTGGTTTTCTTCCAGGCTTAGCAAAGATGTCTTCCCATCAGCAGAAACAGCAGCAGCAAATACCTTCAAAATTCCAGGAAAAGTGTCCTCCAAAGTGTGTGGAGCAATTCCAGCCCCCAAAAGGGCAAGCTAAGTGTCCTGCGAAGAGCATCGCACAGCAGCAGCAGCCGCAATGCCCGAAGCAAAAGTAGTGCTAACAACAATGGCCAAACAGTGCCATGAAAGATACAAATACTTATTTCCAAGCTCTCCTGTCTGCTGGCTCTGCCAGAATAGCTAAAAATTTGCAGCACACCTCTTCTGTTTGCAGGCAGAAATTACTTTTCAAAGGGATGCAATTCATTAACTTGGATTTATTCATCCTTTAATACAAAAAAACTAATATTGTGGGGCTATTTTCTTCTGATCTTTATTTGGACGTGCTGCAATAAAATTATAACTGACCTCATTATTTGCTTCCTTATATTTTTTTCCACTTTACTAATGTCATCCATTTTCTTTTGCTTTCTTTTATTAGGCAAAGAGTTACCTTTAAACATTAACATTCCACATGCCCATTTAAATGCAGGGCTCTTTTCAGCAGACCTGCTTCCCAAACTTCCTGTTTAAGTTTGAACCCATTGCTCCTTGTGCAACACTACAGTCACTGATGCAGAGTCCCTCTCCAGCATCCTAGTATAATAATTCTTGTATAATATTCTGAAGTATGCTCTTGTGGGTCTATCAAAACAATTAACCGTGGATTTAGAGTCTCGACTATACTGTAACTGCTGAAAGGAAAAGGGTCTGGAAGTTTTTAACACTGAAAGGAAGCTTTTCCTGCTCAGAATGAATAGCTTCTCTTTTAAAAGAAGGAGGCTTCTCAGCAGGACATACTAGCTTGGCTAATTGATTTCCAGTCAGCTGTAAGGCAGAGGAGGAGAACTATAAATGCAGAAACTGTTGAGTGATGTGATATCTGTCAGACAGACATAAACTTGCTCTGCAAACCAGCAGCTGTGTGAGTCACTGAGATTCTGTGATCAGACAATGAGATTGGATGTATCTACACTCATCTAACAGGTACAGGGCCAGACTAGTGGGATTGCATCACCCCTGGCTCATGTGAAATGTGGGAAAACCTCCTTTGCTTGTGCTTACACCCTGCCTTATGCCTGCTGAAGGTCACAGAGTGGCTGGGAGTATGTTTGAACTGGGAAGACTGAACGTGGGGACAGCTTGATGTGAGATGATGTCGTGAGCTATACTCTGGGATGTGGTGTCTTGCTAAGGAGTGTTCCAGTGCTATCAGCCAGCCCAATAGACTGACACAATGTAGGAACTCTTGTAGGTTCTCTAACCTTGGTGCGTGGAGAGGAGCAGCAGACTCAGGATCCCCTGCAAGCACCAAAGTTTCTGAGTCTTGATTCCCCCAGCTTTGAGCCTAAAAAATTACTGTCTGTTCCAAGCTGAGGCTTCTGTCAACTTTTATAAGCAGAAGTGATTAAAAATCTCCACAACTTAGTATTCAAAGTAATTTTTATTGTTGATTTTCACAGTGAAATTGATCCTGGATACAATATCAGCCTGAAATAATTAGAGATAAGTACCAAATACATACACAACAAGACTGTGCGGTGAAACATGTTCCAGGGTGTAATTGAGACAGCACTCTGTATGTTTCCTCCTTTATCTTGTCTAACAGATGAAAGCCACACCTGAAGTTAATCTGTTTCAAAACATGTCTGGATTGAATTTGATTATCTGTGTTTTCCATAAATAATCTCATCTTAAGCTGTTCTTTTACACATCCTGGAAAAACCAAGGTGAGCTCTCTGAGGAAAGCACTGATTACAACCAATTCAGCTAAGCAGATAATTAAGAGGTGATGGCTCTTTTGTAAAATATTTCCTCTAGCCCAGTGTTATTTTTTTAATTACATAAAATATTCAGCACTATAGATTTGTGATTAAGAAAGTCTCATTGCCATTTACCAGAACCCCTTAGCAGCAGGTTGTACGCAAACCTCAAATCCTATTATTAATAGGCAAAACCCCTAACTGCAAGGTGGGAGATGGCATTTGCATACGGGGAGCTTGGGGAGGAAGACATGAGTCGTAGTTAACTGGGCACTGGGTTAAGTTTATTATTTAGCTTAATGGACCCTGTCTGTTGCGTGCCATCATGCTTTTTGGTCTCTCTCTGGGCCTTAAAAAGCCAGAGGGATGACTGGGAGAGGGCAGAAATTCAGGCAGCTGAAAAGCTGAACACACATGCCTATGACACCACTTGAAGCCTTATTATCTATTGCCAGTCCCAACATGTCAGTTAGCTTATGGCTGTTAGTAGGGATAATGCTAGCGTTAGCTGGGAGGGGGGAGTTGGAAGCTGTGCTTCTTAACAGAAATTCTGCAATGAATAAACAGATGTTGGAAAATGACCTGTGGCTGTGAGACATGGGAAGAGGAGGGTTGGGTTTGCAATCTTCTCTCTTCAGGGCTTCCCTTGTCAGCTGCAAATTACTTCTGCATGGGTGGCCATTGGTTGGGCTGCTTCACCTGTTGCTGCTCAGTAGGAGGATACTTCTCTGGATGGGAGGACTTCTCTGACTCAGGGCAGGGCGCAGGGATTGGCACAGGGGTCTTCTTGCACTCCTGCTTCTCTGGAGGGTGTGGGGTAGGCACAGGGATCTCTTT
>NW_009943140.1:45673-46004 GCF_000696875.1 Nestor notabilis | reverse complement strand
CATTCCTTCTTTTCCTGGGGATGTGGTGCAGGTTCAGGGCATGGAGCAGGAATTGGTACAGGGATCTCCTTGCATTCTTGCTTCTCCTGAGGACACGGTGCAGGTTCAGGGTGTGGCACAGCGATTGGCAAAGGGATCTCCTTGTACTGTTGCTTTTCTTGAGCACATATTGTGGGTTCAGGGCAGAGAGCAGGGACTGGTACAGGGATCTCCTTGCGCTCCTGCTTCTCTGGAGGGCGTGGGGTGGGCACAGGGATCTCCTTGTACTCCTGTTTCTCCTGGGAATGTGGTGCAGGTTCAGGGCATGGAGCAGGAATTGGCACTGGGCTCT
>NW_009943140.1:0-45597 GCF_000696875.1 Nestor notabilis | reverse complement strand
CTTCTCCTGGGGACATGCTGCAGGTTCAGGGTGTGGAACAGGAACTGGTGCAGGGATCTCCTTGCAGTCCTGCTTCTCCAGCACATGTGGAGTTGGTTTAGAGCAGGAAGCAGGGGCTGGTACAGGTAGCTCTTTGCACTCCGATTTGTCTTTGGGGTGTGAAACAGGTTCAGGGTGCGATACAGGTGGGAAAGTTGGTGGTAGCTTGCATTGCTGTTGCTCCTGGAGTGGACTCTTGGGTATTACTATCACTGGTGTTTCTCCCTTGCCTAGTTCCACCACTGGTGCTGGCAATGGCGCTACTTTTTCTGGTACCAATACTACTGGAACTGGTTCTGGGCAAGGTGCTGGGACTTGGACTTCAGGTTCTTGCTGTGGATGTGGGACCGGATCAGTGCATGGCACAGGGTCTTGGCTGTGTTTTGAAATTGTCTTGCTCAGGCCAGGTGGGAGCATGATTTCCTGCTTGATTTGCATTTGATTCAAAGACATCTTTGCAGCAAACAAGATTATCTGAAAGAAAGTCAGAATGTTATTGTGTCTGCCAAACGAACTGCATTGTAATAAGGGTGGAACAACTGTAAGAAAAATTAAATCAGCTGCAAGCATAAAGGTCTCTTAGTTTGCCCTTGGTTTCCCAAGGCAGGTTGGCTCAGAAAGAATAATGATTTGCTCTTTTTTTTTTCATCCTGCCTTTCAGCTCCTGTTCTGACTGTTTTATCTTGTCCCTCATTTCTGTTCTGCAATGTGGGACAGCCCTGTCAGGTCTAACTGTGGTAGAACTACTCCTTTTAACTTGGAGCTGATTTACACTTCAGAGCTCTTCCTCCTGTTGCTTCACTCTTCCCAACGTGTTAACTCTCTTTCATTTCTGTCCTGAGGAATTCATGAGAAGTGCTGGCAAACAATAGATCTGCTGGTTTGATAGCAGTTTCAGAAAGTCAAAATAATAATAATAATAAAATGAATGCTGAAGACAAGCATTTCAAAATGTCTGGTCTAACAAAAGGTAGAAAAATATTAACCTGGGACCAACAGGATATTTTACATTGGCAAAACTGAAAGGCTTCCTTTGCTTTTGCCCCTTTTAAAATGGCTTCCAGGTTTTACTTGGAATTAGAGAACTGACGTGCTAAGGCCTCAAAGTGGACCTCACCAATAAGCTGATAGCTTCTTGTAGTATTAAGAGTCTTTGCAGTAACAACAGGCCAAATCCTCCTCTTGCTCTGGTTTAACTCTGACTTCATTAATGATATAATGGATAGAGGTTACCTGTGGCACAGTTCTTCCAACTGTCATGGGAAGAATTAGCAGTGGTAATGTCTCCCTATATGTGTGGATTATCATGGCCACTAATAATACATGAAGCTTGTGTGAATCAGAATAATCAAGAGCGATTTCTTCTCCCAAGGCTAGTAATGTGCAAGAGGCCAAATGGGTTTTCCTAATGATTTATGAAACTGCCCTTGTTTTGTGGGCTACTGAAGGCAGGCACCAGGTTCAGCTGGACTCGTGCTGTGTCTTTTGTAAAGCCTGTGTCGCTGTTTTTCTAAAAACAAGCTAAGGGTACAATTAAGTTTAGAATCTCAGAAGCGTTGCTTGAAAGGGGCATTTTTAAGTCCCCTTAATGCAGGACTGTCAGCAACACAGATCATGTAAAAGTGTGCAAGTTCATTCTCCCTTTCCCATGTTGTCTACTCCTCTCACATCTTCAAAGCAAATTAATTCATCTCTTCTGCATCCTCCTAAATCCTCCAGATCAATATCACTTGTCTGTTAGTATTTTCTTTATAAGGATCTGATAAGATATTAAGCCAAATTAATATGTTGTTCTTGATATGGTTAGCATGAATGAGACACCACACTAGGAGTACTTTCACCCTTCTGCTCCCTACAGCCCCTCATGCTCCCAAATCTGTCTTTTACAAAATAATTCTTCAATGAAACTGGAGTTTTAAAAGAAGTCTTGTTATAAACTTCAGGATTGCAGAAAATAGTTTTGGAAGGAGCTTTTAGGGGCCCATTCAGACCCTCTCCTTCCCTGAAGGCCTCATCAGTTAAACCAACGCATTTTATCTAATCTCTTCTTCAGAAAGGGTTTAATTTAGCACTTAACTATCCTCACATTTACACACAATCTGAATTTGCCTTGCAGAGTCATTCCAAGACTTCTTGTCCTAGCCCAATGCCCAGTTTCTCTTCTTTGAAGGAATCTTGTGCATATTCAAAGGTATCAAATAAAACCCTTTTTAAAGAGTTTGCCTACAGTAAACCAAGCAGTAAAATTATAGACATCACAGAAGAGTATCAGTATTCTCTGACTTACCCAACCAGTCAACAGGGAGAAGCACAAAGTAGAGTGGATGGTGCAGCACAGAGATTTGAGAACTTTTATATGGTTTCAAAGCCCTGCCTTCTGGGAATGAGTCCTCCTAGGTAATGAGCTCATTCTTTCACAACTGCTGTTGTGTGTTTCCTCCACAGACTTGTTTTACACGTAGGCAGTGTGAAGAGAGCCTTTTGGTGCAGAATGTGTTTTATTCCCCTTTCTGACTAATCTGATTTAACAAAAACTTTCTGGGTGAATAAAGTTCATACTCTTAGGTTAATACATCCATTGCAGACCCCATGGAGATCAGGAATCTTGGTATGGTGTCAACCAGCATCGTTCCACTTCAACCCATGCATGAGTCATTTCATTTCACCTAATGCCCCCACTTCTTAGGATGTATTTGTAGTTTAAGATGGGGGGCTAATCTATACTACTCTCACTTGCTTTTCATCAATGAATTCTCTGAAATGACTTTCTTATGATTCTATAAACTCATGAGGGATGTTTTTATTTTCCTCCCATAAAGATCCTCATGGATTTCATTCTTCTTTCATTTTAGAAGAAATAGTTTTGAACACGTTACAGTCCATGGCACAGAAGATGCAGATCCCACCCACCTACATGTGACAGAAAAGGGAATTGAGTTTATCTCCATGTATCATGTGAAAAGAAAAGGCTTTTTTTTTTTTTATAATATACAAGATTTATCACACCCAAATGGAATTTGGACACTGGTCTCATTTAGGTGCCAGAATGGCATTTGAAAAGATATTTCAATTGACACGTGAAATTTAGGGAGCTTGTAGTATATACAGCTTGTTCCCTAAGCATTATTCAGTGTAAAACAAGTTCATTGAGTGAAAATATCTTACTGATTATTATCTTCAAAATCTCAGGGAGCAATCAGTATGCAAGTCAAACTGTTCTCGTTTCTGATGGTTGGATTATTTGCAGCAATGTAGATGCCATGTCCTACACAGAGGTGAATTTCATCATATTTGGTTGTCTTGGAACTATCTTTGTCCTCTCTCCACCATTTTACCAGAGCTCTTATCAGAGTACGCACTGCAGGTGCAATCATTGCAACAGGCTGAGCTGGTACCTGTCACCAGTTGGGATTCCTGGGGTGCAAATGTAAGAAGCTGTTTCTAGCTGTGGTGTAACTTCCTCTATTAATAATTGGCAACTGAAGTATAGAACACCTGAATTTTAGACCACATCTTCTTCTCCTATAGTGTGACTTCATCTGTGCAACTTCCTTTCTTGCCTAATGGCAGGTGGGGCCCTACTTGGCTCTGGAAGCTGCTTGGTTTCAGTTGCCAGCCTTAGCTAGGTGAGGGGAATATCCCAGCCCAAGACCTAACCCTGACTCAGGCCTTGCCTGCTGCTCTGCTGGTACAAATTACAGTCATAGCTCTGCGGAAGGCAGGAAGTAGAACACTTTCCAGCAGTGGAGAATCTGCCTGTCTTCTTTCTAGGTAGTATCATGCTTTGTGGTTATCAAAATAGCCCTTCTGCTAAGATAGGATCTTGAAATACAGCACTTCAAAACAGGAAGATAGAATAAGCTCAGACTCATAAAAAAGTGGTTCTTTATCGTTGCACTTGTTGGCCTGAAGACAACAGAGCACCTGGGGTACGAAAGGAGGCTGTGCATTTCATCGGCTCAAACATTGTATTTGAGTATTTGTGCAACGTATGTGAATACATATCTTCAGGTCAGAGCTTCAGTAACCTTTGTTATGCCTGTCAATTAGAGCACCCAAGAGAAACAGGGCACGTAGCACTTGTGCAGCTTGTGGAGGCAGCCTGTTAAAGTGTCTCTATGCTTAAATAAAAACAGTGTCTTTCTGTGTTGAGACACTGTTTTTATTTAAGCAAGCAGAGAGGTTTCTGGTCTATTTCAAAGTCCAATTTCCAGCCTCAAATTGCAACATAAAGTGATTAAAGAAAACCACTTTCCACAGCTGGAAGGGAGACAACCTGAACCCTGTCTGGAAATCAGAAGGTGGGGCCATCCTGACCTTAAACACTGGTTTGGATCCAGGTCTGGAGACACTTCGGCAGGTCACTTCACCTCCATGTCAACAACCTCAGCAGAAAAATGATGGTAATTATCACCAAAGAGGCTCTGAAGTCAGCCCGTGGAAAGGGAGTGAATGTTTTTCCCATAGTAGAGGTGTCATTGCTTTCCCCTTCCATGTGAATTGCACAGACTATTTTTAGAGACAAATGCCATATGCAGTGAAACCTGCCTTACTGAAACTTTGGGAAACTATGGGAGAAATGTGCATGGAGTAAGGTGGCTTTACAGTGAACGTGGAGCTAAGCAACTCCTCAACTCTCACCTGGTAGAGCCCAGCTCAGCTCCAAGTCAATACTGAAGCTGTACCACTAATTCCAGGGAACATAAAACCACAGGTGAGAAAAATACTGGCCTGAGCCCCTCCTTCCTAGACAGAAAATACTATTCCAGCTCCCACACAGCTTAGCTATCAGCCCATCAGCAGTCTTGCAAATGCTGATCTGGTAATTAAATCGCCCAAAGCCTAAGATGCCCTGGGAAGTATGCAACAGTTACGCTAGCAGCTCCAAATGGAGGTCTGTAGTTGTCAACTTTATCTGGTTTATCATTAAGATGAGTGTTGCAATATCTCAAAGGGTCCGGAAGCTGTATTGCTTCAGTATGAAAAGAAGGATCAGGTTTTTTAGGAGTGAAGACCACTGCAGAGAACCTCAGCTCAGGTTGTGAAATGTTCAGTCTGACCCTAACCTCATGACTTTGACCCTTTGTGCACAAAGAAAACCATCTAAGGATACTATTGCACTCCTGGGTTTCATGTCTTGGTGTGACTGAGAAGTTGCTGAACTGGATCTCCCAAGACACGGGCTTGCTCTGATGGCTTAATTAGACACTGTTTCGTTAACACCCCATCTTGTTCTTTATTATTGTGTCTGTCATCATTTTAGGGTGGATATCTTGACTAACTCATCTCACGAGACAAAAGACATAATTACCTGTTACTGAATTTCCTAGTATCGGTCTGTCTGCCTGTGAGTCCAGCCACTAAAGCATCTTCTACCCTAGTGCTGGAGACTGATCAAGGGTCAAGTCATGTTACAGAAGATGAGAAGCTGGTCACCCGCAGGGACACCCACAGGGATGTCCATATGCTGTAGTATCCAAGTACTGGACATGAAATATCCATGCTTCAATATTTTTTTCCCTGCCAATAACTTCATGAGTGAGTCCCTCTATGATTTTGCTGAGCAGTAAAGCTCAGTTCCTGAGCTTCCCAGGAACTGGAGGGTTTCCTATTAAACCTATAGCAGCGGATTAGTTTAACAGCTCTCAGGAGACGCACATGGCTGAATCACAAGGTTAAGTCTGTGACTCTGCATTCATAGTTATAAAACCTCTTCCATAAATTCATCAACCTCCATCTTAAAGCTTGTTCCATATTTTGATTCCATTTTTCTGATTTGGCAGCCTATTCCAGAGTATCCCTGCACTGCTTCTTGAAAATCTACTCCTAATTCCCTACCCTAAATTTATTCCTAACTGCTTCTGCAGAATTACTGTGCTTCTAGAGTACAACAGATTGCCTCATTGAAAACCCATCGGGCACAACAGGAACACTTTCCAGCTAGCCATCACATCAAAGAGCCTAATTCTCAGTTGCTTCATTTATGCACTTGAGCTCAGGAATGAACTTGTTGGAGTTTAGCCTGTCATCAGCCTTTTCTAGCACATACACTTGGACATGCAATTGAAAGTAGAGCACCCTGGAGGTCACCTTACCTTTGTGCTCATTTTTGCACCATTGCTGATGCTGGAGAACTGGGAGCTGGGGTTCAGTGCCACGTTTCAGGCTTCCATACCCTCTTTGAAGGGGACAAAATACCGTCTTGCTGGGGTATCAGCAGCATAGTGGTCAGGCAGGTGTCTGGTGCAACAGGGAGGTTCTCAGGACACCATTTGCATTTGGATTAAGGTTGCTTTATGCTTCTAAAGATGCCCCAAAAGGCCTTGAGTGTCTCTGAGGTTCAGGCCCCACATTTTGAATCTTTGTGTGAATTTGCTGCCTGTGTTATTTCTGTTGTTGTTTCTGGTAGGAATGAAGCTATGGAGCTTTAGAAGAGAGCATTTGGAAAACATCCGAATAAGAACAAGCTTCATGCATGGCCAACACAACAGCCTTCTGCTGCTAAAATTGAAAATGCCTAAGAATGGGGAGTTTTCTCTCCTAAAGTTCAGGAAAAAACACCTGTTTCTGCAAATTGGCCAGTTCTGAAGCTGTGAAAAAATGCACACCATGTACAGTGCAGGCCTTTCTCTCTGGAAGGTAGTGCTGCCGGGGTAGATAAAGACCTCTCTGACACCCAAATCTGTTACAGTCTTTGCATTGATTCTTCACTGGTGGGCTGGGTAAGTTTGATTCTGATGAATCTATCAAATACTGTTAATTAGACTTGCCATAGTATGACTTACTGTGGGATTAGAGATTGGTAATGGCAACTTCAGACTCTTCCTTTTGCAAATGGAATTAATTCAGATTAAATTGCAAGACCTGCGGGCTCTAGGAATTAAACTCTTTCTTCCCCAACTCTTTCTGCATCTGTGTAATGCCACAGATTATTGGAGATAATCTTGGTTATACCCATGCAATTCTTGTGACTTTGATGGCATCACACTGTTGCACAAGGTGAGTATAGGAAGAGAATCAGGCCCAGAGGACTTGGAGATTATACAAACATGCCCTGCATTATAATCCTAAACATGCTCTATTAGCTAAATTGCTATGGAAAGAGGAAAATTTAAAACCTTAGTACGTCCTGGGCATCTAATTTAATACCATGTTCTGTCTAACAGAACAAACTCCCTGGAGAGGAAAAGGAAGGGGTAAGTCCCAGAGGAGCATGGAATATTTTGAGGAGCCTCACAGCCTTGCTTGAATGCAGTGTCTGACAAAACACACTCTGACCCAACCTTGGTGTACTCAGAGGTGCTGGAACTACAAACCAATACTAACATGGTTGAGTGTTAGAAGACATCTGACAAGGAGTGAATAATGACAGGAACATCGAGCAGATGAATATGCAGCAGGAAGATAGCTTGGGAGGGGCAATTCTTGGTCTTCAAGATCAAGAGAGAGAGACTTACCTTGGATCTTCTTATTTCCATTGCTCTGAGTTAGTCATTAATATCATAACAATCCTGAGCTCTCACAATTTGCTTCATTCTAACATCGGTATGTGGATGAAGGTGAAGATACCAGTGTTTCTAATAGGAAAGTGCTGCTTTTGCTACAGCTTTTCTTTCCTGTCTTGGTTTGTTGTTTTACGGGGGGAGGGAGAGGGGAGGGAAGTGCAGTTTTTTATTTCATAGAATCACAGAGTGGTTTGCGTTGGAAAGAACCTTAAAGCTGATCCAGTTCCAACCGCCTGCCATGGGCAGGGATACCTTCTACTAGACCAGGTTGCTTCAAGCCCCATCCAGCCTGGCCTTGAACACTGCTAGGGATGCAACAGCCACAGCTTCTCTGGGCAACCTCTTCTAGTGCCTCACCACCCTCACAGTGAAGACTTCTATTTTCCTAATATCTAATATATTTTCTCAAAAAAAAAAAAAAAATAAATTCCTTTTTTCCTATATTGTTTTTCTCAGTCCCTGGCTTGCAAGAAGGTTGTCTTCCCACATTCTCATAACTGATGTGACAGAGGCTCCACTAGATATATTTCACAGCTTCATCTTCCACAGCTGGGTGCCTTGGTGACCACATACTGCTTCCCCAATCAGATCTGGCAGCGCCTGGAGCTGTGTTGCTGGGGTCTTTGTGCCTTTGGATTAACACTGTTGCTGCTACTGTGGCTGTGACCATGATTCAAGTTCAAACCTCAGCACTCAGGTTCCCCTCCCATTGGAAGACCAGGTAATGGATGGAGCTAAAGAATATGGGTGCCAGGGAAGGAGAAAGTTGTGTTGAAACGAGCAGCTCAGCTGAAGTATTTTTAAAGTCACCAGAGCTATTATGACCATGTAGTCAGATTTTCTACAGAATAACCTTCACTGAGCCTGGTAGCAACCAGAACAAAGAGGGGTGTGGGGCTGCTAATTGTAGAACAGGAGAGTTCATTAAGTAATAAAACACTTTTAAAATGAGGCAAGAAAGAGTCCAAGTCAGGAGCATTTCAATCTAATGCATGATGGGGTGAGTATTTTGCCTTCAGGGCTGTGAAATCATTGAAAGCGTGAGACTGAATTTACTGCTTGCTGGGTAATAATACGTTAAGTTTTATTATCTACAGCCTGTAAGCTGCTTTCTAATTACAAGTCTGATACAATAAAAGTGTAATTTCTGCTTATTCTCTCATGTTTCCTTTATTCTCTGCCCTCCCCTCCCTGCACGCACCTTAGGGCCCTTCAGAGATCCACAGAACAGATGTACTCTTGGGTGAAGAACACCATGTGCTGCTGAGCTACTGTTTCAGTGTGTGCTCTTAATGCCCAGGAGCATGTCTACATGTGAGCAGCTGGAATAAAGCATTCTGGCTTTTACAGCGGTAGGAACAGGAGGCTGTGGGTGAGCTGCAGGGAGCATTGGCTTGGGCTGGTTCACAGGCTGCCAATTTAGGCTATTTTCCTGGAGAGAGAGGGCATCTGAAGACAGTTTCCCAATCATCACTATCTGATCTGCAAAGCTGTTGCAGGAGGTGGTTGCATGTGCGAATGCTGCGCTCTAGTGGTTTGTATAGCTTGGAGGAAATGTCCATGCCTCACGAGTTCGAAGGACGTGACAATGACTTGGTGAGGTTGGAGGACACATACATGCTGTGGAGAGACGGGAGGAAATTCCATGCTTTGGTGAGGCTGGAGGAAATGGCCATTCCTTGGCAAGGTTGGAGGAAATGGCCATGCCATGGTGAGGCTGGAGGAAATGGCCATGCCTTAGTGTCCTGGTTTTGGCTGGGATAGAGTTAGTTTTCTTCCTGGTACAGTGCTGTGTTTTGGCTTTATTCTGAGAATATATTGAAAAGCCAAGGACTTCTCAGCCTCTCATGCTCTGCCAGTAAACGGAACACAGAAAACAGGAGGAAGCACAGCCAGGACAGCTGACCCAAACTATCCTAGTGGGTATTCTATACTAGAGAACATCAAGCTCAGTATAGAAATACTGAATATATAATATAGTATTATATATAGTATAATACTGTATGGGGGGAGTTGGCTGGGAGGCACCCATTGTTGCTCTGGGACAGACTGGGCATCAGTCTGAGCAATTGTATTGTGCCTCACTTGAAGATTTTTATGTGTTTCATTCCTCTCATTTCATTATTATCATTATTGTTATTACTGTTATTATCATTGTATTTTATTTATTTCAATTCAATTATTAAACTGTTCTTATCTCAACCTATGGGTTTACCTGCTATCACCAAGGCAAGGAGTGAGAGGGGGAGGGAGGGAAGGAGAGAGTGGCTGTGGGAAATGGTGAATTCCTTGTTTTGCTTTGCTTGTGCACACAGCTTTTGCTTCACCTATTAAACTGTCTTTATCTCAACCCATGAATTTTCTCACTTTTACCCTTCCAATTCTCTTCCCTATCCCACCAGAGGTGAGTGAGTGGCTGTGTGGTGCTCAGTTGCTGGCTGGGGTTAAACCACAATACTTGGAGAGGCTGGAGGGAATGGCTGTGTCTTGGAAAGGCTGGAGGAAATGGCCATCCCAGCCTCATGCACATACTTCTCCAAGGTGGATATATTTCTTGGCTTTGCTATTGTAGCCTGACACATACAGTGTCCTTCACTTTGCACTAATTTTAAAGCCTAACAACTCCCCACTGTAGCTCTCTCCTACTTACAGATCTTTGCCCAGTTTATTGGTATATTTTTGTTACCATTAATGGAGCAAGGCTAATTTTACATCACTTGAGGTTTCACACAATATCCCAGATCATACCTGGACAATCTACCTTGTTTCTTTTGTCTTCTTTTTTGAATAGCTCCTTCTTCTGCCAGATTTCTATGTTTGGAGCAGGCAGGGAGCTTTGCATTCCTTGTGTCCTTGCTCATGCTCCAAAATTGCCACACTGTGATGGTGCTCCTTCACATTCCTGACTTATTAAAGGGAAGGTGGTGGATTTCCCAATGTCTCATCTGGCACCTCCTCCAGGATGTTTTTCAGCTTCCCTCTTCATGCTTCTCAGTGCCACAGCTTTGTTTCAACTTCCCCCCCCCGTCTCATGCTATTTTCCAGGTTGTCAGGCAGGTTAAAAAAGCACAGGAGGTTTTCTTAGCTGACAACCACTTCAGGGTAGGGATGGCTTGTGGAGAGAAGGTGAATACTACCAGGATATGCACAGATGATTACAACAGAAGCACGCATTTTTTACAGGCATTACCATGGGAAAGTGAAGCACTCATTAAATTGTTGTATAGTGAAAGTCCAAAGTTGCTATATTGACAAAGTCAAAATGGAGCCTAATTGGGTTTCTAGGGGTTTTCTTTCTTAGAGTCTATAGTTTTGGACACTATTGGGTGTTAACATGAAAGACAAGTCATTGTTGTGATCAGAAAATTAAAGTTCACCTGGGCTTTCAGTAAGTTGGGCAGGTATACATGGGGTTACAGTGAAGCATGGGATGAAATGAGGATTTCTTTGAAGGTTGGGGCAGTGTCTGCATCAAGACTAGAATGGAAATAATATAAAGGTCAACGGCTCACTTTGATTAACAAGGAGGATCACAGCTACAACCTTTGGAGCTAAAAAGCAATGAACAGTTATGCCTTTGGATCAAAGAACCAATTTCTGCAAAACAGATGACAAAACAAAGCCACATTACTTGTGGTTCAGGCAAAGATGAACACAGTGCTGACCAGCAAGGAGCAGGATTCATTCTTGCTGGAGAAGCTTATGCTAAAGGGAGCATTTCACTCTCTGTGATTCTTCCTTAGTGTGGGGCATAGTTGTCCAAGAATTCCTAAACCTTATTATTCAGTTTCATTACAAAATTATTTATGGACCTTTTTATTTGCCTCAAATCCCACCTGGGCAGAGCCATTTCTCTAGTTTGCAAGAAACCATGGGTTTTAATAAACATATTCAGAAAGTGATCCCCTTGGAGTGTCTTTGATCTCAACCAGTGCTACATGCCAGTGGGCTGAAAACTCCTCTGCGCTAGTCCCCCTCTAGGAAGAAATTGTCACTTATGGAGGATATTTTGTGTGACAACATACACACGAAAGCACTGATCAGATCACCAATGACTTCAAAGAATTAATCTCTTAATTTTCTAACCATTCTCTTTAATCTGGGCACAGTGTGTGATAAGAAGTTGACTCACTGAGAAAGTCACCCGCAAGTGTGGAGGAAGTTTATCTGGTCCTGGTGCTTTTTGTGGCCTGTTGTGCTGCCAGTCACAGCTTTGACAGCTGAGCTTGTTGTGCAAGGGCTGCAATCAAACATGACTGTAGCTCATCTTTTCTGCTCATCTGAGAGTCACTGGACAGTGTATTCCCATAGCTCTGATGACAGGTGACTGTACTGGGATCATGGGAGCATCAGGACACCAGCAGCCCTGTGCTCTCTGGAACTACACAAGCTAAAAATGAAGTTTTCTATGGATGATGAACTGCATTCACCCAAGGGAATAATCTGAACTTTACTAGGAGCTCCTGTTTTCCTTAGAGAAGCCAGTGCCCTATGTCCAGCCTGCAAATAACAACTGACCCTGGTTACCAGGCTTTATAGGGCAGATGAGAAGCTCTAACCAGGCATTAAAGATGGAGAAGAACATGGAGTGGTCAGTGCAGCTCTCACAGTGTGAACCAGTGTGTGTGGAAAGAGGCTGAGTGATTGGATGGCCCCATTTCATGGGGACCACCAAGACATTTCCAGAGACTGAGAAGCCTGGTTCCAGAGAGACCTCTGGAAAGCTATTACCAGCGTTATTGGGTGCACTTCTGCCTTGCAAAACCCCTGAGGCAGGGGATGCCACTGCTGCTGCCTCTCCAAATACCTTTCAGTATTACCATGCCAGGGAGGGTTATACTAAAGGTAATTACTCTTACTATGGGGAGCTAACATTCAACTACTCATCCTCAGGGATGAGTACACTGATGCTAGTCACTACGAGTGTTGCACACAGGACAGCTTTTGCATAGGAGCTAATAGGATATGTCATGGGTACCTCATACCTTCAAGGCACGTTTAGTAGCTATATAAATATCTCCTTCTATTAGAGCTCACTGGTCACATCACTGAGCTGTTCTCACCAGGGAGCTGGGTAAGTCTGGTTTGTGCTGAGCCTCTGTAGCTGCTGAAATGCAGATTTATTTCTACTTTTTTACATATTAAAAATGGTCTATGGGAGAAGTTTTTAAAATGAGTTGGTTTTAGTTGCGGTGTAGGAAGGAGTGTGCTCTTGGTGTCTGCAGATGGGCCTCTGAGTCCAAAAGACAATCCAGAAGAATTTAAGAAAAGGTTGTTAGCAGTAACTGGGGTGCTGCTATTATTGTTTGCTTTTGGGGGTGCCTGACAACAGTAAGAACAGCTTTGGTGTATCAGGGAACAGTAATGCTGAAAGAGCTGTAAACAGGTTTGTGTTGAGTTGTGGTATCACTCCCCTTTAATAGACTTTGGTTCCCTAATGAGCATGAACTTTGTGATGCTGGGACTGAGCTGTGGACCTCTGTCTGCCCATGGTGTGATGGGATCAAGCTGCGGATCCTTGGATGCTCTTTGACTATCCTGCTATGGCAGATGTGGCGAGAGCTTCAGACCTTGTTTCTGAATTGGTCCTTTTCCTCAGTGCATCAGTAAGAGGTCAGAGGAAGGGAAAACTGGGTTTAATGATTGAAAGACAGCTTTGAGATGAGCCGTTCCTCTGCTGACTTCCAAGATTAGTTCTCCCCAGTGGAGGTCCAGGTGATGGGGAGGGAGTTGCAGTCCGGGAGATATTTGGTGCTATGTGTCTCTGAATTTCCCTACTGTTTGACTTGATGCTATGTTTCAGAGTCAAAAATTATGGGTTGGGTCTTCAGCTGCTGCTGTTGTGGTTTTGAGACCATGGCATAGGCGGGACGTTTCTCCAGCACCCTGTGAAACAAGCCAGTCCTGAGGCACGGGCAGCAGGACCGCAAGAAACAGCCTCTCTGAAGGGTCTGCTTTCTCACGTGCCATTCCAGTCCTGCCAAAGCCTCACCAAGATGTCGTGCTACCTACACCAGTGCCTCCCTCCAGTCTACCAGAACCCCATCCCCATCAAGTGCTCGCCAATGTATACTGCTAGACATCTGCCAGCGCGTACCTGGCACTCAACACTGTGTACACCACAGTATTTGTCGCCCTGTGTCCCCCGGCAGCGGATCATGTCCTCCAGCTTCTCCCATGAGCAGTGTGTAACCAAGTGTGTGCCGCGGCTGAAGTATGAGACCAAGTATGTGCCACAGCAGCAGTGTGTGACCCAACACATCCAAGAGCAGCCATATGTAACTCGGTGTGTGACAACCTGCGTGCCACAGCAGCAGCTTGCAACTGAGGGTGTGCTGCAGCAGCCTTGTGTGACCAAGTGTGTGCCACAGCAGCAGTGTGCCACTGAGGCTGTGCCACAACAGTGTGCAACCAAGTGTGTGACCGCCTATGCCCCCCAGCAGCAGTGTGAGACCAGATATGTGACCACGTGCATGCCACAGCAGCCGTACCTGACCAAGGGCATCCCGCAGCAACAGTGTGCAACCAAGTGCATCCCACAGCAATGTGTGACAACATACACCCAGCAGCAGCCATGTGCAACCAGGTGTGTGACCACGTGTGTCCCAGAGCAGCGTGCAACCAAATGGGTCTCGCACTCCTTTGTGACCTCTTCTGCCCCGCAGCAGTGTGCCACCACATATGTCCCACAGCAGCGTGCAACCAGGTGTGTAACAAAGTGTGTCCCACAGCAGTGTGCCACTGACTGTGCTACCATTTGTATCCCACAGCAGGGTGCCACCAAGTGTGTCCCACAGCAGCAGGGTGCCACTCAATGTGTCCCACAGCAGCAGTGTGCCACCAAGTGTGTGCAACAGCAGCAGGGTGCCACCAAGTGTGAGCGCCAGCAGCAGTGTGCCACCAAGTGTGTCCCACAGCAGCAGTGTGTCACCAAGTGTGTCCCACAGCAGCAGTGTGCCACCAAGTGTGTGCAACAGCAGCAGGGTGCCACCAAGTGTGAGCGCCAGCAGCAGTGTGCCACCAAGTGTGTCCCACAGCAGCAGTGTGTCACCAAGTGTGTCCCACAGCAGCAGTGTGCCACCAAGTGTGTGCGACAGCAGCAATGTGCCACGAAGTGTGTGCGACAGCAGCAGAGTGCCACGAAGTGTGTGCGACAGCAGCAATGTGCCACCAAGTGTGTCCCACAGCAGTGGTGTGCCACCACGTGTGTCCCACAGCAGCAGTGTCAGTTGGGTGGAGTGAAAATTTCAAGCCATGCTAAAAAGTACTGCTCTGCCTCCAAATGGCCCTGGTAGAAAGGAGAGGGGGAAAGGAAGGCCCACAGAAGAAGAGCTAGGTACAGCTTCTGGGATTGGCAGGGGTTATTCATCTCCTCATACAATCTGCCAGCTAGTTCCTGTTGCTTAAATCTGCTTTATCTCTGTTTTCCAGTGTTTCCCCTGTAGCTCAGTGCTAGTTTGGGCCACAGGGTGTGATATTATATCCATGGCTGCACTCCAGGTACCTATGCTTGTACCTTTATCTGCTGCAAGGCATAGTTTAGTGGGATGCTATTAAATTCTCACATAACTAAAATGAATAGTGATTTAAATATATATATATATGTAAAGAAATAGAAATGTCTAAGGACTCCAGATCATGACAGCACCAAAAGGACTGGTGGTCTGTCCAGTGAAGGTGTGGCCTGTGCCCAACTCTGGGTTTAGTCCTTAGGAGACAATGTTCATATTAACTTGGGTTCCATGAGGCTGTACATTCTCCAAACAGAGAACTATAAAAAAGCTATCTGTTTTCATGCCCAGATTCGGAAGCCAAAAGTAAATTTGCTAAGCAAACGGTGTACAAATCTTATTCCAATGGCCTTCATTTCAGAAGGTGGCCAGAAATGACTGCTGCTCTAAAACACTGACTCTGTGCTGACTCCAGTAGAGTCGCCAGACAAGGCAGGATTCCTGGTTTAGTGAAGCTGATTCTTGCTGAAATTTTATATATGAAAGTTTTTATTCACTTGGTTGCTTTCATGAATATTGAAAACACAACTTGAAACAAAAGCAAGTCTTTGAAATAACACCAAAAGTTGTAGCACGACTGTTTTAGAAATGTTTGAGCTGTAAAAGCAATTAATTATATTCTTTATGTTGCTTGAAGATGTTTACACTGTATTGAAAACAAAACCCTTATATATATATGTATACTTATACATATATATACTTAAATAAAGTTGTCTGACCTGAGATTAAGTATCTTGTCTTTTTGCCCTCTCATGGTTCTTCATTAAATACAGTGAATCCGGTTTAAAAACTAGAAAAATCCTGTAATATGCCCTATCATTAGGAGAATGAGTAGTAACTCATGCTTAGTAGATCATGTGTATTTGGAGGGTGAAAACAAGTGTTGCAAGACAAAGAGGAGGGTGTGACCAGGCCTGGGATGCTGCCCTGCATCCTGCCCTGCTCCACCCTTGCTCAGTGACCTTGGGGTGTCACTGCAGGCTGCCCTCTGAAGGCAAGGAAGTGTCCAAGACCTGAGCATCTAGCAATGTCAAGGTGGCATCTGGCTGCTTCCCCAGGGGGCTCAGTGGGTCATGGGGGACCAAACCCTTTTCATACCTTCTCCTGAATATTCAGTGGTGATGCTTTGGACCAGAGGGGCAGCAGTCAAGAGCAGCAGAGACTGTGGCCTTCCTTCCACCTTGAAGAGCCAGGGATGCTCTCACAACCCAACACTTTGTGTCCCCTTTAAAACCAAGAAATGAACAATGGGGTGAGCTTCTGAGGAGTTGTCACATCATCGTGGCTTTCCCATAGGTGCCAGAGCCCAGGGGATCCTTAGGAAAATCTTCCTGGTGGTTACGGGTAGCCAGGTGGTGCAGGACCTTGCCTCACAGCATGTATGGGGCTTGTTCTGGAGGTGGTTGCGATGAAGTCTGGCCCTGACCCTGGCTCTGACTCACTCTGTGCCACCAAGTGACCACAATGCAATGTGCCTCAGTTTCCCCTGTGCTTAATTGGGAATAATAATACCCCCCCACAACAATGTCCCATGTGGCACTATGCGTCTCTCTGAGATGAAAGGGCTTTACAGATGCTAATTAAGAACATTTGGATGACAGAGCACAATGTTATCATCGGGCTGGTATTCTGCTACCTGTATTGGAAACACTAAACTGAATATTAGCATTACTTGAAGGCTACTTGATCTGGAGCTTGTCCAGGATTCGGATTTATAGACCTTATAAAAACTATATTAATCTGCTTACCTGTTCTCTGACGCCAGCTTAATTCCCAAAATCTTGGGTCAGATCATTTAACATTAAAAAGGGCATTACAGTTCAGAGGAGTGAAACACAATAAAAGTTGTTGTCATTAACTGGGAAAACATGCACTTTGTATTTTTTTCTGTGATAGTGAGGGAGACTTTTTCTTTTTTTTTTTTTTTGAATATCAGAAATTTATATAACAAACTTACCTTCAGGCTTCTGAGTTTTCCAATGAAAATAGAAATAGAAAATTTACTCAGTGGTTCATAAGATGGAGATCAATATTTTGCTTCGAATCATAGAATTATTTAAGTTAGAAAAGACCCTTAAGACCATCGAGTCAAACCATAAATACAATGCTGCCAAATGCACCATGTTCCTAAGCATGTCTTTGAAATACCTCCATGGATGACAACCCAGCAGCATTCCCAATGCTTCACACTGGTGAAAAATTTTCCACTTGCTCCATTAAAAGTTAACTTATTTCACTTCTTTTTATTTCACTGTGTGGGACCTCACTTGAATTCCCAGCATGCTGGAACCCAAGTCATAGGTTTCAGATTAAAGGAAAAAAAATTAAAGGATGACTATGTAAGAATGTATTCGCTATTGGCACTTCTGCTCATGCCACTGTTAATTTTCCCTTGGGTTCATCTGTGGCATAAACAGGGAACAAAGCAGGGGATGACTGGTGCAGAGACTGTCAGCAGACATCAGAGCAGGAAATGGGATTTGTGTTTTCAGGACATGAGCTGGGTTTGATTCAGCCGCCTTTCCCCAGGCTCCTGCTTGTCCTTTCTCCTTTTGTTGTGCCGGAAAAGTGTCACCCGTGTCAGCAGGTCATTCATTCTGTGGCAAATCCTTTTTAGTAGCCATCTTGCCTTAGCCCAAGGCTTTCTCAGTCCAAATCATCTGTTTCTTCCCTGGGCTCCCTATGTAAGTGAAGGAAGGCTGCATGCCACAGTAATTATGGTCTTGGCAAAAAGTTGCCAAGAGTCCTTCCTGGACAGTGTTTTCAAATGCACCAAAGGGATTTAGGCATGGAAATGAGAAGTCCCTTGAGCAGTCCCTTTGGTGGTCTCAACTGCAATCTTTTTCTGAGAGGAAAGGTATATTTTAGCCCTGCATTGGGCATGCAGGGATGCTTTGGCACTGTGCATGGGGATTCAGTGCATGAGGGCCATGAGCACAGGGTGTCCTCAGCCTCCCAGGTGCTTCGCAGGTTCAGTTTGTTGGATCATGAAGTTCCTCCTCATGGAGCTCACAGATGTTCTGACAGGACTGGGTGGTGATGGCAACCTCACAGAGTGAGGACATCCATTCCCGCCGGCATGAAGCTGCACGTGGCTCGTCCAGGACTGGCAGGCAATTAGAGCATCAACCAGCTAAACCACCTCACTCCCCTAGGGCACTTATTCACTGTATAAAAGCTCTGCCATCGCGGGGCTTTCCTAGGCACTTCTCTCCAGTTGATCTCACTGATGAAGTGGGTAAGTCTGGTTTTTAATGGAGCTCCTGAAATGCTGTTTTATTCCTGGGTGGCCGGAGCAGGCAGAGGTTCTGCGTGTGTACTCGCGGAGAAGCATCCTCTGGGGGATGCTGCCTTCAGCACCAGCATGCACGGCTCTAACAGCTGGAGCATCTCCTCTGTGCTAAACTGAAGAATATTGGGAAAGCACTTGCTGATGGACTGTGAAGTCAGGAGTGGGATCTGTGGGCTTCTCTACGTTTTCTGTTAGTTGTAGTCTGAAGGAGGCTATTGACTACATAAAGGGCTTGATGCTGGCAGCAGATATGAGCAACTCCTCTAAAGGAAGTGACATGGAGAAATTTGCTGCTGTTTTATGGAATTTAAGCAAAGCAACTTTAAAGATAATAGTAAGAAGCTGACCACCTTCAGTGCCAATATGAAGGTCAACAAAGAGACTCTCTAGCTAAGCCTGACCATGTTTAAATTTCCATCTAGGCTAACAGTGATACAAATGAGTCTAAGATGGAAACAACCCCTTGGAAGCAAATCCTCCCCCCTACTTTAGAAGCTTTTTATCTTGATGAACACCACTTTAGTGTTGTACATGTAGTAGTAGTAATTGCTATCATTGTTTTTCACATGGTTGTTTTTATTAGTCGATGATTATAATTGTCATGATAATAAGTTTTCCTAATGATTGGAACACACAGCATTGCTACTGCTAATAGTCACTCAGTGACAGGCTTTTGGAAGATAAAATGCCTTATTGTAATTATAGACAGAACTAGGGGTGTTCAGAAACTGCAGTTTCTTTACAGTTGTTTAATTATATGCCTTAATCTCCAAATGATGTTGAAACGAAAAAAAGAAAACATTTTCAAACAGAGTACCTTTCACATGTCAGTGGTTCAAGTACCTATTGTGCTCAAACTATGCCTGTTAAAACCGCAGAAAACTCCCTGAAACTGGTGTTTTCCAGGGTGGGGAATGAAGTGGGATGGTTTATGCTGCGACTCCCAGGGCCAAGACAAAAAGTGAAACATTTCTCAGTGGTTTCAGGAGGGAAGTGTGGACCTTCAGATGGTGCCACCTGGTCCCTTCTCCAGGGATGGGGTCTCATCTCGATTCCTCTTCCTGCTGTTCTAACTGGGGCTGCCTGGATGAGGTTTCACTATCAGAGCTGTTATGTGACAGCTGCTATGTGGCATTGTGACGGTGGATCTTCAGCTTACCATAACAAAACCAGGACATTATGACTTGGTATGACTGTAGTGCAGGGCTGGAGGCTGCTTTAAATGGGTTTAATTCTCTCAGCTCAGTGACACTTTAGCAGTTAACACCAGCTGAGACATTGCCTTCACAGCTTCTCCTTTCCTGCTATGATTTCACTAAATACTTAGACACAATCCTGTTGTATTTTTAATTTTCTTGAAGATGCTTACACAATAGTATGAATCTGGGACTGCAAGGCTTGCAGAGGCAGCAAAGCTGATGCTATGGTAGCATGCTCAGACCGTGCACCTGCACACCACCAGCCCAGCAGACAGACCCCTGTGGGACTGTGACTCAATAAGCAGGTTGTACATGCTGAACTGATGAGCTCCATGCTGCCACAAACCTATTCTTACCCTCAGCTAGCTAATTTAACCTCAGCTTGGGTTTGCCTGCATGAACTGCAGCCACACCCAAGTATTACAGCATGGACACACCTTTAATTTTGGCTTGCCTTTCATCTCTGGTGTTTGGGAGTTGTGGGACATAAACTTGAAAAGTCATCCCAGTGGGGGGACAGGAGGTTTCCAGGAAGCAAGGCAGAAGGTCAAAATGCTTTTCCTTGGTGAAATGCTTTGATGGACACTTAGCTGGTCTTTGTAAGGTGGCATGAAAACTTCCCAGTTTGCTTGGCTCAGATCCCTGGTTGTTTCTGGGCTCTTAAGAGAAGGGTGTGAAGGAACAAGCTGAGAACAGACTCTCCTCTACTCACCTGGGTAATCTCAGCCTGGTTTTGAGTCACAGAGAGCCTCTGACCTTCAGGTGAGCCAGGGTGTGAGCTTGCATATTGAGATGCCTGTGGGAAATTAAGTCCTGCATCACGGAAATCAACCAATGTCTACGTGAACTGTCTTTCTCCTGCTTCTTTCAGGCCTAAGTGCTTTGTGTGACTATGCACTACTATGGGGAGCGGTACAAACATCTGTACCTGCCAGGATCGGGCTATTTCACTGAAAGCATCCAGCAGTGCACACCCCAGAAAGATGTGTGCAGCACCACATGCCACCCAGTCAGTGTGATCAAGAGCCCGATGCCAAGATGGCAAAGCTGCACTCAACCTTTCACTTACGTGTGCCCACAGCCAAGTGTGACCCAGACACCTCTGCTGTCTTGTCCACCCTATGTACAGCAGTGTGTCCTGCTGTACCCTGAGCCTTGTGAGACCACTCGCCTTCTGCCCTGCAGGAAGCCCAGCGTGAAGCTGAGCACAACACCATGTTTCCAGCCCTGTGAGACCATTCACCCTGAAAAAAAGCACGTGGCCAAGAGCCTTCCACCATGCGCACCCAGGTGCCCAGAGCCAGGCAAACTCAGGTTCCCACCATGTGGGATCAAGTACTCATCCTCATGTAAGAATGAATGCAGGCCGCAGAAGATATCCAAGTGCTCATCACAACGATACGGCACAGAGCTCCGGTCCCTGCAGGGGATGACCAGCGGGTATTCCCCACCGCTGCGTGGAGTCACTGAGTGCCCCCCACAGCAGTGTGTAACAGAGTCTTTCATGCAAGAGTACGTGAGCGAATTCCCCCAGCAGAAGTGCATGAAGGGTTACCCAACACAGGAGTGCGTCACCACCTTCTCCTCCCAGCAGCAAGTAACCAAGTCCATGCCACAGCCAAACATGCCCAAATGCTCCCCTGGACAGGGAATAAAGGAGTGCTCCTCACTGCAGCAAACAGGCAAATGCTCGCTGCCACAGGAGGGAACCAAGCACAAGAGCTCATCGACACAAAACCTAAGCAAGTCCAAGTGCCTCTACCCAAGGGCCACGCATCACTCAGTGCACCATCACTCAGGGGGTGTGAAACGTTCAGGCCACTCCAAGAAGAGTCGTTGTGGTCCAAAATGTCTCTGGTAAAGGAGATAAAGAAGTAGATTTGAAAAACAGCAAGCTATGTAGCTGAGGTCTGAAGTATTTTATTTTACTCCCTGTGCTCCTATTCCTAAACCCCAGAGAAGCTTTAGCCTTATTTTATCCCTCATTATAGCCATGTGAAACTAATAGAGCACACTGCCGTTTGATTTGGCCACACTTCACACTGAAACAGAAAAGATGTTAGTGAGAAATTAAGTAACTCTGAGCCCAGGCTTTGGGCTTCAATCCAATACAGCTCTGTTACAGTGTTCACTCCCCAAGAGGTTTTTACTGTTACTGGATCAAACTACATTCCCTGGTTGTACCTGTCATATTAAACTCAGGTTTCATCTGGATTCCTACTCTCTGACTGATTTATTTCCTTTTTAAAAAACTGTTTCTAATACCTACTACTGGGGAAAATAACAAAAACAAAAACAAAACCGCAAACTATTCCCTGTTGTTATACCACTTTTGTGTAAAATAAGGGCAGTAATCATGCTTTTAGGACTAGATTTACCATCTGTGGGAACAGATCTTGGTGCTGAAGAAGTTACCCAGAGACATAGCAGAAGCAGCAGCACTGGTTGGCACTTAGGAGAAGGCTTGGTTAAAGCAATGAGACTACTTAGGAGCCCCAGACTGGAGTTTTCTGTGTCTCCAGGCTTAGCTCGGTCACATCAGTGTTGTAGGGAAGCACACACCATTTCCATGCAAGTCACACAGAACTTTCAGCCCCTCACCCTGGGACTAGGCAAGTTTCCCAGATGTCCCCTCCTCTGAAGTTTTCTCCCTGGACAAATCACTGTTAAGCAGATTATCAAATGGGTTGTGTGGGATAGTCCATAGCACAGGAGGATGAGGGGATGTCGCAGAAGGTCTCTTTTGATGCTGTGACCTGTCTGCACCAAAAGATGCAGTGGGTGGGTGATCAACATCAAGAGTCTGTGGTTACAAAACTGCAACCAGAGGGAAAACAAACTCTCAATTTCAGCTGTTCCTTGATAATAATGTTTTCATAGACAGAAGGCAATAGTTATCATGCTTGATCAATATTTTGATTTCCTAATACATATATTTATGTAAGCAACAAAGTCCCAATGCACACATCTCTGCACACCTGCCCCATACCACAATCTCTCCCAGGAGGTGCTCCTGAGGAAGCAGCAGCTCTCTGCCACCACCTAAAGGTGCAATGGGAGACCTGGTTTCTCCTCCCATCACTGCTTCACTGCCTTGCTTTCCTCAGCCAGTTCCCTGGGCATATCCCAACAGAAAAACTATCTCCTTATCTCCTTGGCTTCCTCTGCAGCACCTCAAACAGACCAAGCAGGATTTCTGTAGACTCCTTTTACTAATGAAGTGATAGATTTGCCTGTATAAACAGACACTGATGCTACCAGTCCTCTGGGATTTCGAGTCTTGCTCCCCATGGGGAAAGAGAATTCATTGTAACTTCTGGTAATCACTAATCACTGGGGAATTAATGGAAAATTAAATGGAGAATTAATTTCAAAAAAAGAGAAGAAAAGCCTGATCCAGTAGCTCCCTCCTGACTACCCCACATGGGATCAACCCCTTTCTTATATCAGGTCTATTAAGAGGTTCACAGTCAAGGCATGAAAGTGGCACAGCCCAGACCCAGGGGAAGCTCTCCCACCTGCATTTGTCCCACTTGGATGGCTTAAAAGACTCTGTTGATCTCAGTCTTACTTGGTCCTGAAAAAATCCAGACTCCCCTCCAGTTAGCGTGGGGAAGATGGCATTGATCAGCAGAAAAGGGTTTCTTTTTAAAAATCTGAGCTTCTATTTCTGTGGTTTTGCTCCCGAGTAAGGGGCTACACAAACACGATAATATAAAAACCCGGTATCTCAAAGCCACTACTAAGTGGTGCTTGAACTTCTACTGGTTCTCTGCATGAGGATACTTTAACACTGTCTTATTCCCTCTCTCCACCCGCTAAACGCTCTGGCAGCAGGCCCTGCTCTCTCTCACCATATGGAAGGGATCTGTTCCTGGAGAGGTCATGGGCCCTGCAAAAAACAGAACCTGGTGGCCCAAATATGAGGCAGTGCTGCACCCTTGTGGTAGTGAGTGCCAACTGCAGGCTGGGCTGCCTGAAGCAGAGCATAGCCGGCAGCAGGACTGAAGTGTTGATTCCCCTCCATCTGGCATTCAGGAAAGCCCATCCAGACCTCCATGGCTGGTTTGGGGGGCTCAGCACAGGAGGCATGGACAGCGAGGAGCGAGTCTGATGGAGGCTTCAGGGTGGTCAGGGCACTGAAAACTATCAAGAAAAGGGAGGTTGGCAGAGCTGGGTATGTTTGCCATGGAGAAGAGAACACTGAAGGGACGGTTTATTACCACCTTCACCTGCCAAATGAGTGTTCAGAGCAAAGACAAGCTCCACGCCAAGATGGACAGAGACAGGGTGGGCTACAAGTGGCTTTTTGTTTTGGGCGTTTTCTTCACACAGCCTTTCCATACAACCACTCTCCAATGTGGATGTAAATGCAGGATTCCCTGGCTGGATGAGCTCCACATTGCCCATGTTGCTAGGAGGTATAAGATGTTTAGAATTGTGTCTCTAGTCCCATTTCCAAAGGGTTTTTTATGCAGAAGGCGTCATAACTTCTAGAAATTAAATGGCAACCTTGTTGTTTTTTCTTCTTACAAGGAAGACTGAGGTGTAATTGAGGTGTAATTTGGATGCTCTGCAGGTAAAGTGGCATAGAAACAGGAATTCCCATTTTCCCTGGACACTTTTCTCATTTTTAAGGAAGAAAAGTATGATCAGAAATTGGTTCCGAATTCACCAAGAGATCCATAAACTATCTGAAAATGACAAATACTATGAAATATGATTTTGAACACAAACTGCCAGCAATCTCTGGTGACAGGGCTCAGCGGGGTTAACCTCTGTGGTGAGGTATGAATTTGGGGCCTGGCTTTTTGGATAACTTTGTGTTATATAAGTTTTCATTGTCTTTTGTGAGCGGATGGGAAAAAATAACCCAAACAACTAGAGACTTGGTGAGGTAAAGTTTCCACACAACAGGGAACATTAAAACCTTTCAGAATCATTCATTACAGGTTTATGCATGCAAAGTGTTTTAGCATTATAATATTAATAGTATGTTATCTGAGACAAACACCTCAGGGCTAACAGCAACTTTAGGATATGCATTTTTTGATGGAAATATCTTACTTGCTCTTATAAACAGAATGTTGATTTTGAGCCTTGACAACTCCAGGCACTTTGCATTTCCATCAAACATGCATTTCTGTTTGCATTCAAAAACAATCATTTCAAAATGGGTTAAATGGCAACTTCGGCTAAGCCTGTGAGAGTTGAACATAACTCAACTCTGAGAACCCACCTCACTCCTTGGGAAATCAGTGAAGATCCACAAAATTCAGCAATTTATGCACATCAGTAGCCTCATTATTAAAATATTTTAATTTTACTTAAGTCTCCCTTGATGCACTTTAAGCCCATGACTTCTCTCGGCCTCCATAGGTGTAAATGGCAGCTACATTCTTTCACTTTGGCATCTACATTTTATCTGTAGAAAAGTATTACCTTACCTTCTTTTGGTCTTCTCTTCTGTAAGAGGGCATCTTGCAGAGGGTATGCTTCTCAGCCTTCCAATCACTTATGGTGGTTGGAACCAGATGCTCAGCAGCTGGTCAGTACCTAGATTGTGAGTGGGGATCCCCAGGCAGAACTATAGAGTATGAGTGGGGATCCCCAAGCAGAACATCTTCCAGCTGAAGCTATGACAGCAGTAAAACAAAGGACAGGAAGAAAATAACCAGTGTCACCATGAACAAAACCGGGCTATGTAAAGTCTGCAAAATTCTGTTGTTCTCCCTCCTCCTCCAAACCACGTACAGGGATGAACCCCATAGTGCCTCCAGCTAAATGCTACAGTGGACTTAGTGGATGAATTAAAATCCCACATCTAGCAGCAGATACAGCCAATGTGTCTGCAGTGCAGCAGTTGCTGTCTTCAAACCTCTGCTCACCTGGCCAATATTTAAGTGAAAGCTAAGCAAAGTAGAGCTAGTTGCATCCCCACATTAATACAGACACAAGTGGTAGAATCACATCAGCAATTAGTTTAGACCATGCAAAGAGAACATGAAGGGAACCCCCCCGCATTTAACAGTATGTACCACAGAAAACTGAATAATGCCAGTAAACAATGTTCAAATAATTATAGTAATTATAAGTGTTACACATGCAGGAAAAATTGTTTGGAGAGTAATTAAGACCTTATGCACAAAGGTTGTCTCATCTTCCTGGAAGATCAAGAAAGGATATAAAACCCAAAGGTTTCAGGGCTCCTCTGGCCATTTCTCTTGACTTCTTCCTGGATACCTGGTAAGTCCCATTCACCTCAATCTAATTATATTGAGTAAAACATTGCTTTAACATAGACCGGGGTTTAGCAGCAAGCCACTGTGGTTTCTGAAAATCTTAAGAAGATCCTTTCTCCAAAAGTCGGCTATAAATTTAGTTGTATACTTGGACCATGTGCAGCCTTAAAAATCTGTGGAGATTGGTATTCTTATTTTAAAAAACAGTACAATTTTGTTATTATGAATTAACTGTATATAGCCACATGATAGCCAACATAAAAGGCAATTTAAACTCTATCCAGGTAGACAATAGACAACATTATCTCAAAATAGTTTGGGTTGGAAGGGACCTTTAAAGGTCATCTAGTCCAACCACGCTGCAACTAGCAGAACATTTTCTACTAGATCATGTTGTTCAGTAGCAGTACTATTTTTGTTTCTTAATTTTAAAATTGGCTAAGATCTGAGATGCTCAAATTTGTTTTCCAGAAGTTTTTATTCATAAAACCAGAAAGACTTAGTTTTCAGAGGTATAGAAAGGGACTAAAATCATGCAAAACACAGCTAGAACAAAGAATTCATTCACTAAGAAGCGATGTCTCCCCAGGTTTTAGCTGGTCATTCATACAGGTCTGCTCTCTGGCTGGACCCTCTCTCTTTAGAATAAGAGACCTTTATCATCACACTATTAGGAAGAAGAAAGTCTGGAAGTACAGTTCTTTTCCTACTCAATAACTTCAGGGGGTTTCTGATGAAAGCATCTGATGCTGAGCACTGACACATCTGAAAAGATAGACAAGATAAGTAATGGCATCCACTTTAACCTTTCCCTCTTAGTTGGTGGACAGAAACAGGCATTTCACATAAAGTATTTAAATAACACCTACCTCGGAAGGAGCTTGACTGCACTCTGCAAGTCTGTTTTTCTCCAGGGACAAAATAAAGTGGTTACTTTGTAGGTAAGCATGTATATCATGCAGTTTTGTACATTGACAGGTAAATCCCACCATATGTTTTTGTAATCAGTTCCAGTTAAGTGACCTAAAAGATGGATTCAGGGTCCAGGCAAAAAGGTAGGCATCAAAAACCTCTATAAATTTCTTGGCTCTGCTATGAATGGTCTCTGCAAACCATCTGGAGGTACCTGGAGGCAAGATTTTACTAAGAGCTCAGGCACTAGCATGCAGAATGGCACCAAAGTTGGGTCCTTCCACCTCCTGTACAGCAGTCTCTAGCTTGCAGAGCTGCAATAATGGTTTCCCCTTTCAGTTCTGCCTGGTGTGGACTCACTGGTCTGCACAAACCTCTCAGGATACCAATACAGTGCCCAGCACAGTCTCACCAGAGGCACAGGAATCCTATTGCGCATAATTGCTCTAATGAGGGCTGGGCAGATTCTATCACTGAGACAAACAAATAGTCCCAGGCAAGGATCTTCTCCAGTACAGGGTTATCTTATACTCATTCTTGTATGGTATACATAAATACAAAAGACCAGTGGTTTTATAGCACCACCAGTGGCTGTGTTCAAGTCACTGGCCACAGCTGCAGCAACTCTCCAGTCATCCTTGGTGGCTGCCCATATAGGATCTGTAATTGGGAAAGCAAAAAAAGGCACTGTGAAGGGGTAGAGATGGAAATGCCTTGGGACAAAAGATGGGACAAAATGGGATGAAGGTTGGTTACACCCAGAGGCCTAGGGTCCTTTTTGGGAGGGTGGAGGCAGGTTAAGGACTCAGGGTGATGGGGTGAATAGAATGAGAGGACAAGCCTGTACTGACCTGCGAGCTTTATTTCCTCATATCATAGGCTCATGTTGTCTCTGCTACATCTACGTTACCTGCACAGCCCCCATAACTGGAATACCTGAGCTACACTCTTATACATTTGTACCTTCTTCACCACAGTGTGTCCCCAGCTGTGGCATGTGCCTCACCTGCCCTGCAAGAAGAACAGGAGGTGAGAGCAGGAGTCCCCCCAGAGGTGCAAGGGACTGCAGAGTGAAGGACAGGGGTAGGCTGCAAATGCTTTGAGAAACACCCTTTTAGTCTCTTATGTGCTGCAGGTTCACCATCATTTCTCCATGATGTCCTTTGGTGGTGAGTGGGATGCAGGACAGAGTTTCTACTCGTGTGATGTACAGTGCCCACAGCCTCTTGCTACCAGCTGCAATGACCCATGTGTTATACCCTGTGGTGCCTCCAGAGTCATTATATACCCACCTCCCGTCATTGTGACATTCCCAGGGCCAATCCTCACCACATGCCCACAGGAGACAGTAGTGGGAAGTTCTGCAGTTATGGAGGGAGGTACACCAGCCCTGCTGACATCTTTGAGAGCAGAAGTCCTGTGCTCAGAGCCACCTGCAAATAGCTTCATCCCAAAATCTGTGTCTCAGTGTGCACCACGGTGCTCCTATGTGTTTTCTTCCCACTGGATGCATCCTTGCAGCAGACACAGCAACAGAAGCTACCAACCATCTGAGAGCAAGAGTGAAGAGCATGCTCCAGAGAAGGAGAAGCCAGAACCTGAAAATACAGATACAGCAAATGAGGACAAAGAGACTACAGAAGCATAACACAGTGATACCAAACCCAAAGGCTTCGTAGACTCCTACTGCCTCTTTAAAGCAGACCTACCCACATCTTCTTTAAATTATGTTTTACCTTGAGTTCATAGGGTGTTTTTCCTCTCAGGTACATTCTCAGGCAGGTAATTAGAGATAATTAGTCACCAGGAAATTCACTTTTCCTTTGGATAAATACAGACACACACACACGCAATTTGTTTCTCGCTTTTTGTTTCTGCAAGAAAAGTGTGGGGGAAAAGCATGGGGAAAAAGAATTTGATCCTCTCTTTAATTTTAAGGAAAAAAGTATTTGATGAAAGGTATCACTAGCATATAGAGATTAATGCAAGCATATGAATGACAGAATCTGCATCTAGAATTGTGCCCTTTACACTGTTATTTGTTCTAGCAGTCTGGTTCTATCCTTTCCCATTAAAATTATTCTGCATTATCATTGTGGTTGTCATTTTCTTTCTTTTTTTCTACTCTTCATTTTCAGATATCTACTGGTGAAATTTAGATGGCAAACATTAAAGGCAAAACTGTCAGTCCTGCTCACCCATGAAGTGAGGAAACAACTCCATCTTGCATTCCTCTTCTCTGGTCACGTGTCTATGCACAGACTGTTTCATTTTCACTTGCATCTCACAGCTTTCACTTTTTCCTCATCCTGTTAAGCACAGCATGTGGTTTTGAGAGTTCATGGGTTGATGTGTCAGCTGAAAAGCAAAAAGTAGATGAAAAGGAATGACACCCAAATTTTCCTCATTATTTAATTCAATTCAGGAAAAATCCTCAGCTATTTCCTGCTCTGCTCTTCCCTCCCTCCACAATTCTAAGCTCTTATTGCTCTAAAGATTACTACACATTATAAATGCAAGCACTGTCTTTTTGGTTCCAAGAAAAATATTACTGCAGTTATGACTGGGCACCTCTGCTAGTCTTTGCAAGCTGATAGTCCAGTTTAACAGAAATGAAATAAAAATGTAGGTAAACTTGTCCCTAAAACTGAAATGTGAAAGCTGGCTAAACTCTAATTCCACATTGTTGGGCTTGTCAAGTCTTGAGAGCTGCTATTTAACAATTTGCCCTCACCTGTGGAGGCAGATGTCCATGAACATCTGGGTGCGCACCTTATTCTGCAAGCAGCCCATGCAGCCTCATCCAGATGCTGTTGTTTTCCCAGAGAAAAGGGATTGCAGAAAACTTTACAACAATGTTAAAACATCATATGAAAACATGTTAAGCAGCCTGGATTCCTGCCAGTCTCCCTGGGAAGCTGCCAGCCTCTGGGAAGACTGCCCATCCATCTGTTGCAGCCCCCAGGCTTTCACCTTCACAGTGATCTGTGATCTGTTGTCTGCTCAGCTGGCTCACCTGGCCATCTGCTTGGAACATGACCAGCCCAATACATGCTCCCTGCACCATGTAAATCCTTCTAAAAAGAGCACCTCAAATGTTTGGTGTGTATATATACATATATAATTTTTTTCACTTGACAGGATGGGAACTCTTATAAATCTCCTTGTTTATCTTGCAGACATTAGTATGTGCCCTACTTTATTGATCTAATATGAAGATGTTATTACTATATCTTGGAAGATCAGCTTGTGAACTGTGTCTTGGTGTCACACCCTAGATAAGCTGGGAGGCAGGTCAGAGATAGAGGCTTTGTTGATTGCCTGGCTCACGCAAAAAGTGTTGTGAAAAACGTGGTAATGAGCTCATGGGCAGGGTGGAGCTCTCAGGAACCTGCAGTCCAAAAGATCCAGTCTTGACTCATGATCTACACCCCAGCCACTGCAGCAGTTCAATGAGTTTAACAATAATCTACTTGCATAAGGGCATTCACGAAGCGATTTACACCATTCATTCTTCAAGTATAATACAGCTTTAAATGTTCAAAAATCACACAGATGAGGCCCTCAGTGACATGGTTTAGTGGTGGCCTTGGCAGTGCTGGGGTAATGGTTGGACTTAATGATCTTAAAGGTCTTTTTCAACCTTGTTGATTCTATAATTCTATTTTTCTTGAGAATGAAGCAGCTTGCACATAATGGTCTGACTTCCAAGAGCTTTGCTGAGGCTTTTTAGAGAAGAGCCATTAACCTTTAAGTCTAGGAACATAGAGCTGGTCCCTTTCAGAAAAATTTGTGTGTAACTTCCATGCTGTGAAGCATAGTGCTCTGCTATCTGAAATGCAGACACATTGTTTGGGTCCATTCAGTGTATGCTGGCACATCACATTTTTAAAGAATCCTCAATATTCTCTACTCATCTGCCTAAGCCGTATCTTGAGACATTTTGATTAACAGCCTCACAAAACCCCCAGTATTTCTGATAATACTGCATCTTTCTAAAAGTTTGGTCTTCACTCTTGGTCTTTCTTCCTTTGCCTGCCATTTAACAACCTCCCTCCAATCCTGTTTCTCTTACACTGCTTGTTTCAATGCTTTCTACCCATATTGCCTTGCAGTGCGGGAGCCCAGCTGTTCCTCTACCTTCCCCTGTTTCAGTTACTATAAAGGATGCCACATTTCATTGTCATCATATCATCCCACATCATATTCTCACTGCTTCTTGCAAACCTTCTTTCTCTTTACACCTGTATGGCACAGACAATTATCTTCTTACTATGGGACAGCTGATTCCCAAAAGCCACCTAACCTGTCTAAGGACACTCTATACGTAAGGGTGGATCTAAGACTAAGACACACCTAATTATTATTAGTCTTATTACTTATAACCTGTCATTATAATTCCGTATCACACACTATCCAAATTTATGATGGGGTCAGGAAGACCAAAACATGGGACATACACAAACCGGGCAGAACGAATCCTTCATGGGATGCCCCTTCTGTTTAAATCTCTCTTTCAAGTTGTTACATGAGTTATTTGGAGCAAGATAGGAGTACACTGGTCTTTGGGGCAGCTTTCTACGCAAGCTGGAGTTCTAGTTTTGTTGACCTGAGTTGGAAGAAGCAGCACTATACAGATACGTGCAGCAGAAAGGGATCTGGCACTGTAACTCAGACATTTCCTCTGGGTAGCAGAATTCTGCTTTTCCTTTTGTGAGAAGATCCTTCTCTGCCTCCAAGCTCAACTAAAAATTCATTTCAGGGTTCTGTACCACCAGACCAACACTTTCTTAGTCTAATAGCCTTAAAAGAACTGAAAGTCAGCTGCCAGTTTTTCTTGCTGAGATTAATAGGCTTAATTAGGTAATGAACCAGAACGAAGATTTAATTAATAGCTTTAGAATTAATAGCTTATTAGCACCACACCCTCTGTGAACCAGAAGGTGATACAAGAACATGAAACCACTCTGGCAGTACCAGCACTTACCATAAGCACTAACAAAGTATTAAAAGTGAACTATTTAGAATATTGAAATTTCCAAGGCACTCCATTCTAAGTAATCCAAAACTTGGATTCACAAGCACCCACCTTATTAAAAAGCAGGTCTATTGACATATCTACCATACTGGTACTTTAAGAAGGCTGAACTAACCTCCATGCCACTTCATCACAGTACAAATGTGCTATTCCAGGCTGTCTTTAAATACACAGTTACCACTCCAATAAGCGCCCATCACTATGTCCTTCTTGCCTCTACAAACCTCTTGGTTCTTACTGAAGTCCTTCACCACTTTGCAGCAACTCACACACAAAGCAAAAGATACAAGTCTCCTCCTCAGAGTCTGGGTCTTGCAGGGTGAGGTGGAGTGGGGCAGTACTGGGCTTGGCTGATTTATGAAGCAACCCAGGAGCCTTGTCAATGTTGCTACATCAGCCTTTCCCACACCTGGGGACTTCAGATGACCCAGTAGCCCTCCACATCCTACAACCCTGTTGCTGGTCAAGCAAGGTAGGTCTGACCTGGAAAACATGCCTGGGTGATGGGTATGTTGTGTGCAGCATGAGAGGTATAGGTTGGCCAGCTTTCATACAGAGCTAAATTATACATATAGATGCAAGCTATAGTTATGCCTGGGGCTGCAATTTCACATACCCTCAGGTTTTGTTAAGGAGGACAGGACTCATTTATTAAAGAATATTAGTTCTGTTTTGTTTTTGAGATGAAAGATGCCCATTAAGATTTCAGCAGTGTAATTATTCCTGAGCTCTGAGCAAATCTCATTTAGTGGCGGGAAAGAATTCTTCAGCTTCAGAATTACTTGTGTGTATAATTATTTAATCACTACCTTTTGTTGCACTGTAGCTAGAAAACATACCAAACCTATCCAGAAGAGAGGAAACCCATATTATAATGAGAGCTGCATTTTGCCATAAAATACTTAAAGATGAAAGTAGGTATTCAGGATTCAAATGGGACGTGAGTAGACTGGGGTCACTGACTATGAATTTCCCCTAGGATCAGGGTGAATTCTGCTGAAAGTGAGGAGTGTGAAAAAGGCAAAAACTAGAAGAAAATCATCTTAGTACCAGTTATCTTAGACTACTCAGTGGTGGCTGAACAAGGTCTGCATATCAATGGGGTTTCTAAACTTCCAGGGCCCCAAGGGACAACTAGACAGTACTTCAAATAGATGGCAGAACTGCTCAGTTGATGAAATGCAAGCATTTATGGAAAGATGAATGCATGGATAGATCTCCAGGCTCCACCAAACTTGTCTGTTGTCTGTAAAAGAAACTGAGATATGTATTTTCAGACACCCAAGTGTGGCTATCTCAATCTGGAACTGAATCTACCCCATATATCTTCCTTTCTCCTGTGGCAACCACATAGTTACACAACCAAGGTTCTAAGAAATGGTAACTGGGGAAGATTGTTATAAATATAAAACCTGACACATGGTAGTCAGATGTGGGTGTGATTTTAAGAAGAAATGAAGTTTCTCCAATTTTGGAAACTGGTGGAAACATCAGTTTTTCTGGAAAACTAGAAATTTTGTCATCAATCTAGACTCTTTTTCTTATTTTTCTCTGTTGTCTTGTGCTCTGCTTGGCCCACAGTCACAATGTTTCCTATACTTAACCATCTCCAACTCCAAACACGGGCTGCCAACAAATCAACAGATTATTATTCTTTTTAATACGATTGAACAAAAGGAATCAAGTAAATGTAATGCACAACTAACAATGAATATGACAGTACAAAACTGAGATACTGCTATGGTCTGAGCAATATAATAGCACTGACTATACAGAGAGTGAAAGAGCATACAGTGCTGATCTAGTCCTTCAGTTCCTTATTTCATCTTCAGTCTTGCCATTAGGCATGAAGAAGCACTCAGTAATATCAACCCTCCAGTTTGAGCAGTTTTGGAAACACGTGTCAGCTCTTAGACCACACTGGAAACCTATGCACAGATGTGGATGTCCAGGATCCAAAGCTGCTTTAAGTTTGCACTCCTGCACAGTGATTCATATATTTTAGCCTGCATGGTGTTGTTTGTTATTCTCTTACAAGCACTATCTACCTGGAATTGCTGTGATAAAATCTGTGGAAAAATGAAGGTTAAGGATAATGTTTTCCTCCAATCTGTGATAACAATATAAGCTATTTCCTTTCAGACAAGGGAGCCAATTTAGAAAATTATAGCATAGCAAAGGTGAGAGAAGTAGCAATTAAATCAGCTTCCTCTTTAAGATTTAATCTTTGTATGCAAAGCAGCTGGGTAAGGATCAGGCTTGGGATTTCTAAAACCAGAAAAATCAATAAAGCTGACAACAACAACAACAACATGGTAGAAAAAATGCGACATCTTTCAGATAATGCTTCAGGGCTGTTTTATGTAAGGTCAGCTTAAATCTAAAGCTGTAGACACCAAGCCTCAGATCCCTCAGCCAGGCCAGACTGCTAGTTTATATATGTGGCTCTATATATGAAACAACAGACTTTTAGGGAAAAATACAAAATCCCTGATGTTTTTTCTTCCTGTTTTCAGAAGTATTTTGCTTTCACCTGGTGAGGGAGGGTATCTTTTTCTCTCTCTTTAAAAGATTTCAGTGATGTAATGCAGCTGAGGTTGAGGTGTTGTAAAATGGGATGTTGGACTATTGCCAATTACATTCTTGCATTTTCTGTCTTACATTTTTGAAAGGATATCTGGAGAGTATGAGGGTTACAGTTTGAGCTTGAAAGCCTGTACCTGCCTTTATGGCTTTCTACCTTATGTAAAACCTGAATTCCCCTTAAAGCTGCCAGGGAAAAGCATCAGTTACAGCAAGAAAACTGTGGATGCTCAAGCCAGTGTGATTTTCTTCAGTGTCAATTAAGAAGCTGTGTTTTGAACAAGTTTTCATTGGAAAACCTCAAAAACAATGAGATCCTTATTAACTTTTTAAAACTATTTGGTTTGGTAACTCCTTTAATTGCTTTAGCTGTCAATTGCTGTAATTATTAATTACTTCTCGTTCCCACAAATTATGTGAGTCATGTTATTCTGTCCAGCTTGCTGTCACATCTCTATTGGCTGCACACATTCCTCTGGTCATTATGGTGATTTCGTGGTCATGAAATTTAAATAGATTACCTGGGTTTTGGAGTTTATTTGGTTTTTTTAGCTTCAGTTTTGATAATTTATCACAAGAACACAGATAAGAGGGTTGGGGTTTTTTTCACGTAAACATGATCATGTGAATCACAGTATCAGCATTTTTGAGGCCTTGTGAATTTATTCTAGCTGAGTTTATGGACCTGTATTACAGGTGATGTTCCCTCTGGATCCTCTAGTCCCACAGGTGATATATATTTTTCCTCTCCTCATATTGGCTTCCAACAAGCATTCTCAGAAAGGGGAATTCATAGTTATTAATGGGGTTTTGTTGTTTATTCTGAAGGCACCTTGGAAGGGGTGATTCATTGGGATGAGGAACTGATGATAAATTGTAAAACTTTGGACAGGTGCTGATTCTGATTGGATTATTGTGCCTGATCCTAGTGTTCACAGGAGAGTCTGTGAATTGCTTTTGTGTCTCTTAATTTCTACTCACTTTGGACATGGTATAGTCTTGTTGGAGAACATCTGTCCAAAGGACAGTCCCAAGCCATAAACTCCAGTCCCAAATCCCCTGGAATGAGTACCCAGTGGCCATGGACACCAGTGGCTATTTAATGTATAAAGATGTCCTACCTATAAAGAGGAAAAATCCAGAAGGCCACTGGTTATTATTACCTGAAATGACAAATGATAATCTGGAATCCTGTGCTTACTATCAGCATGCAGTTTGTCCATCTCTGAGGTACCTTCACAGGTATTAACAAGTATTTAAGAGAAAACTAATCTCAATTTATTGTGAGATTTTCAGCAAAAAGACATGTGCATCATGCCATATGGGATTATAACTTATCTAATAATCATAAGCTGTTATCAAAACAGTTGCAACAAAGGCAGGCATCACCAGGGGAAAACATTCTGTTTCACAAGGTGTAGAGAATGGTTGCGTAAAGGTATCTCCCAGTTTCTCTATGACAGCATATAAAAGTGCTTGTAACTCAGATCTCTGTAGCTGCCTCTGCTGACTTACTCTTCTTGGTGGCTGGGTAAGTCTGATTTAACTGAATCAGTTCATAATTATAGATGTGGATTTATAGGTAGCATTAATATGAGGTTATATATCCTATTACTGTATTTAATGGTAGGACCTTATTGTATAAAAATAATTTTACTTGGGAACTGTAACTTTTAAATAGAGTGGATACAAACATTGCCACGTGCATGGGGGGAAAAAGGAAAGGGAGTTCCAAAAACGTAGATAGCAGCAATTCCTAGGAATTGAGTATCTATCTATGGAGACAGGATACCCCAGAAACTATCAGAGTAGGGACTGGGACGTATTGCTGGGACTGACTCACAGACAAAAATACAGCAAAGGCAATGATGTGAGAAAAAGAAGGAGAGGCATTCTTCCCAGAAATCATTTTGGGAATGGACTACAGGGCAATGGAGCACTAGAAAGCAAAGGGAGTAGACTCAGAAACGTCTACCCAGTAATTTATCTCACTTGGTTGGTGATATCTGTAATGCATAAGTCCACTTCAGAATGGAATGTATTGTGCCTTAGAAATTGTTATTATTTTTTCTTTCTTAATCACTAATTCTTAAGTTTTAAGGTGGTGAGGCACTGGAACAGGTTGCCCAAAGAAACGGTGAATGCTCCATCCCTACTGTTTTTAAGGCTGGGTTGGATGGGGCTTGGAGCAACCTGGTCTAGTGTAAGGGTCCAATCCCCCTGGCCATGACATGAGGGTTGGAACTAGATGATCTTAAGGTCCTTTCCAACCCAAATCATTCTATGATTCTAAGAAGTTTAGTGTAGTTAACTCAGACCTGTGAATCTGCATCTGTTCAGATGAATACCATTCAACACTTCTACACATTCCACATTACTATAACGATTTGCTCTTCCACTCCTTTGCCTGTAACTTTACCAGACCAGTGCACTCTCTGCCTTTCAGGTTGGCTTGCTTTCTGCAAAGATGTCTTCCTATGGACAGATGATTAGCTCGCGCTGTGCTGAGCCATGTGAAGTAACGTGCCCACAACCATATGTCAACTGTTGGAATGAACCTTGTGTCAGCTCGTGTGGAGACTCAAGAGCAATCGTGTATGCGCCGCCTGTTGTTGTGACTTTCCCAGGACCCATTATCAGCTCCTGCCCTCAAGAAAGTTTTGTGGGAACTGCCATGCCTGAAATTGAGGGTCAGATGGGCTCCGGAGGTGGAGGAATAGGTTCCGGAGGTGGAATGGGCTCTGGAGGTGGAGGAATGGGTTCCGGAGGTGGAATGGGCTCCGGAGGTGGAGGAGTGGGCTCTGGTGGTTCCTGTGGTGGAGGCAGCTCTTATGGGATGGGCTCTCACGGTTCAGGAGGTTCTTGTGGTGGCATAGGAGGGGGCTCATATGGTGGGGAGGGCTCATGTGGTGGTGGACTCTCCCGTCTGGGAAGCTTTTACCGAAACTCGTATTTTTCAGGATATGGTAGATATTACTCCCCCTTTTTTTCCAGAGGGTATTATAGGTATCGCTATGGAAACTATGGACCATTTTAAATCTTTAAGAAAGATTAATGACTGGAGAAACAGCAAGATACAGGCTAGTAGCTGACATATAGACCCGGAAATCAGACATGCCAAGCAGCCTCTGCTCCAGCCTATGTCAGAGGAGCTGGGGTTGCTTGGGATCTCATTGTGCTCTATCTAAGGCTTATGGTCCCAATGTTGCCTCACTTTGTCATTTGCTCATGTTATGTTTTGTTCTTTCTGAATCTGAAGAGGGTAAACCAAGTAAGGGAATTTGACTGTGAAAGCATCCAGCTGAAAGAAGAACATCTTGTGAGCACTGTGCTCCTCTGAATGATTGATTGATTGTAGCCTTTGTTGGAAATGGAAATTGCATTCTTTGTCTCTTCCTTGCCGCATTCTGCAAGAAAGTATTCTGGTCTTTGTTTGTATTAAAGCCCTGTTGCATCATAGCACCATCTTCTGGCTTTTATTTCACTGTAGTTTCATAGTTACAAATTGGTTTGAACAAAGTTAACATTAATTGAGGACTATCATCAGAAAAGAATTAATTCTTCTGTATGACCCACAGAATTTGTCAGAAATCTTTCAATAAAGTGCTTTTTTCCCCTTCTGATATATAGCATGGTATTCAGTCTCCATCTCTGGAGTTATCTGGTACAGTTCCCTCTCAAAACCAAGGTAACTTTGAAGCTAAGTCAGTCACTCAAGAACATTACCAGTCTTTCCTTGAACATCCCGAAGGAAATTGTTTTAATCCTCAGCAGTGGTTGAAATGACTACTTGGGTTCTGACTCTCTCAGAAGGCAAACATATGCTCTGATTTGTCTAATCTTGGTGGTAAAATAGTCTGATTACAGACTGCAAAAGGAAATGGATTAGCCTAGATCTGAGTACTGTTGGGAGGCAGAGACAAAAGGAATGGGAAGAAGTTATCTGTATGCAACTGAGAATCAGACTACAAGTCTTGCGTTCTGTGATGTGCCTTGAAGCTGGGAAATTCACCCCAGCAGCTGTGTCAATGTTTTTCTTTAGGAGCCGTTTCCATTGTGATGCTGTTGATGAAAAGAGAGGGCTCCTGCGTAGGCTGAACAAGTGCTGCTGTGCCAAGCATAACATTAATTTCCTTCCTTTGATTGTATTAATCCTTGTGGTTTGTTAACTTAATTGAAGCATTTATGCCATAAATGATCTGAGGTAGTTAAGCATCACCATGGGCTCCCTCAGGCGACAGCTACATGCTCTCTCAAATTAAGAATCACAAAGTGTCTCATGCATAGTCATTGCCAGAACTGTCCAAGAAACAGATTCTTCCACCAGAACTTTGCATCTGGTTTTAAATTGTTGGAGTTTTCACTGATATCTTGTACACATAAGGTAATATGTCTGCAAGTCTTTTGGTGAAACAGGAATTTCAACCAGAAAATCTTAGGAGAAATGTTCAACTAGCTCTACTCATATTTGCAGGTTTATGCAGCAATGGGCTGCACCATAACATTAACAGTATATTGCTTGAATTGTATCGCCCAGAGGTAATGACATTATTTTACAAGACACATATCAGGCAAAGCAATGATGTTCTGCTAGTTGGACCATAATCCACAGACTTAAGTGATAATATATATTGTGATCATTGAAAACGCAAAATTGCTCTTATTTGGGTATAAATTCTTTCTCCTAGTGCAGAATTGGTATTCTCAGCTGCTTGAAGACATGTGTAGAGATGTGTGTGTACACACTGGGATCCCAAAGTACCAAAGCAGCTACTTAGCTATTGTGACTCCTGTTCTAGTCTCAGCTAGGAACATCAGATTTTGCTCCAGCACACTGCCGAAAAGATTGTGGCAGCAATGTCCCAGCAATTTTCACTCCCATTACTCGATGTTTAATTCCTCAGCCTATTGAATAAGTATTATGTGGAGGTGTAACTCTCCTTTGTAAACTGTGAGACATCACATTTGCTGAAGCCATGTGTATGACAGTTTACATAGACTTTCCTGGCTCGGCCTCAAAATTGCTGACTCTGATCCTCTTAGTACTGAGCAAGTGCAATACTGCACATGAAGCTGAATGTAGGCACAACTACTACTTATCCTATGCAAAGCACATTACCCAAAATGTTCTCAAATTAAAATGAGTACTTGGGAATGACTCCTTCCAGGCTCAGCCACTAAAATGAGTATAAATACTTCTGGACACAGGAAGAACAGTGAGATAGGTGCTTTCATACACCCGGTCGTTGGAGTATTGAATTCTACTTCTCATGTATATAAATACATGGAGCTCTACCTCCTATTTTGATTCCCACTGAGTTCAATTTGACTAAAACTAGTTTGTAAGGCAAAATGGAAGAAAAGAAAAACCAGATAGCTGGTAATATGGTTCAACAAGACTTTAATATGACATGAAGAGCTACAGCATAGAATAGTTCATTAATGGTCTATTCCATAGTCCTAAGGCAGCTAAACCATCCATGTTGTTGATAAAAGGCACTGCACATTACAAGAAAAAGCTGAGATCATTGCAGCAAAGTCTCACTTGCAAATTCTGAAGCATCCCCATTCCACCAGAAAGGACACAGAACAAGAGTAATAAGACTTTAAAGAAAGAAGCCATCATGTGAAACTGCTGAGGCATAGCATGGAAGAAATAGGTGTGGGCCCAGTTTTCAGAGACACTGAGCAAGGGTGGCTCCTGTTGATGCAATGGGCTTTCGCCATCTCTGAAAGCCAGCCCCAGCTGCAGATCTGGATCTTGTGTTTTCTTCTCCTAAGTTGTCTCATGGTTTGCAGGTGTTCAGGCTGCCTTAAAATGAGCCACAGTTTCCAAGGCGGGATCCACGGCTGCTGCTGTAGGACTTCCTGCTATAACAACCCCCCATCCCTGAGGAGCCTCCAGATCCAAAGGAGCCTCCAAAGGAACCCCCCATCCTTGACATGCCCCCAGAACCAAAGGAACCCCCAGAACCAAAGGAAATCCCCATCCCTGAGGAGCCTCCATAACCAATGGAACCCCCCATCCCATAGGACTCATCAGAGCCATTTTGGGTCAAAGCACCATAGGGCTGGGGAAATGGGGTTCCCACAATGCTGTTCTGAGAGCAGCTGTTGAGAGTTGGGCCTGGGAACGTGAGGACGACTGGTGGGGCATACACCACGGCTCTGGAGTCTCCACATGACACCACACAGGGCTCAAGGTTTCTGCTGTAGGCACATGGCTGTGGGCATGTTATCTCACAGGCAGGCAAGCATTCAGAGGTAATGTTGTTCATCATTCTTCGAGACTGGAGGTGAAGCTGGGAAAGACAACATGCAGTCAGGAAACCATCACAGTCAGGTGCCAACAGGTTCTCAGTATGAGCTAGGTGCACCTTGTTCTTCTCCTCCAGCTAATAATCAACACACACTTCAACCTTTCCTCACAGTCTCCATTTTCCCTGCTATTTCCTTCCTGACTAACCCCTTTTAGAGTTTCTCTGTTCTTCCTTTGTGTGCCATCTATATCCCTTACTCTTCCAAATCGCGAATAATATTGCTTTTTTCTCGGTGAGTAAATTACCTGATTCTTATACAATTACTTGTTCAGAAAAGTCCCATTCATCCTCTTTTCAAAACAGATCTACAGGAAGATTTGCCTGTAACTTCAGAAAATCTCCAGAGGAAAGTAACAGAATCTTCCTTGCTCTGTTCTTCCCTTTCCCTAACTTTTCTACAAGTTCTTGCTAAATCTGTTCTTCTCTTTGCCTTGACTTTTCAAAAGATTGCTAACGTTTTGCAAGATAGAAAAGAAGTTTTAAGTATTGTATTGCTATGAAGAAGTGCAATGAAGTTGGACTTACCCTGCTGCCTTGGAGGAATGTCAGTAGAGCTGAAGGAATAGAAGACTTCTTCATTCTCTACCCTTTTATACATTTTCTTAGGCAATAGGAAAGCTATGAGGTCACCTATTATTCACTAAATTCTTGTCACTTACCAAGAAAAAGATACTCTTCTAAGCCTTGTAATTGTTTTAATTTCAATTTGTAATTAGTGATCCCTACTTTGAGTGACATGCATCCAACACTCAGCAGTTTCCTTTTGTCTCAAACTTAGTGAAAAAATCCTCTTGGCTTCATTCTGGTTTCAATCAAGAGAGGAGTTGATCTCTCTGATTGCTTCTCTGTAATGTCTTTCAGGAAGGTGGCATACTGGTGTGTCAGTCCCACAGTTTATTTGTAAGCCTTAGGTTTAGGTATAATACCTCCCAAATGGAATTGCCCAACCCCACCTTGGACTGGGGGGTCAGCATTCTTTGCAGCCGCACCTGTATCTATTGACCAAATGGATGATATGGCACCATGACAGAATGAGGTCTCATAAATGATTCTAGAGCACTGAGCAAGACAAGGCCCTGCAAAAGGTTTCAAAACACACATAACTGGGATTGAAGTCACACATGACATCTCCTTGAAACTCTGAGCCCTCTGAGTAATTTTATCCATGTACCAAAATTCATTCTGGGATGTTACGCCTAGAGCCTTGTGATGAGGATGCCAGTGGGGCCACTGAAAGGGCATACCTGAATATTACCAGGTCTTTTTACTCCATGGTGGATCTCAAACCTAGAAGTGAGGTTGAACTTCAAAATTATCTCCGGTTGCTCAGCATCAGGGTCAGGCCATTCTTGAAAGCAGATTTGTAGGGTTGATCTTTTGGGAGCCCCTTTTTGCAGGCCAAAAAATTGTAAGGAGTGTTCAACCAGTTTCCTGTGTAGTCAGCAAAATTATATTGCATAGAAATTTGGCTGTATAATTTCAACACAATAGAAAGCCCAAGTTTATTATATGAAAGTCACATTGTGTAGGTCTGTGGGTGATTTATTAATTAGAATCTATGAAAATAATTACAGTTATTAGAGGAGTCACCCAGGAAAGAAACCCCATCGTTTAGTAAGGGTTAGAGATTTTATGAGATGGTTGCCTGCTAAAAGGTATAAAAGCAGAAACATCTCATGAGTCTCCTAAAACCTTCTCCTGACTTACCCGTCTTGGTGCTTTAGGTGAGTATGATTTAAGCTGATAATTTTGAATCTGACATGTCTCTGTAGTGATAGTTTTAAATGAAGACTCTTTCTTGTGTCTGTATTTGTGATTTTAGCAGAAAGGCAAGATGTTGCAGTGAAATCTTACTTTTCATAGGAGACTCACTGCAGCATTTGTAGACAGTAGTATTTGTAGAGATTTGTAGACTACCTACTGAGAGATAGAATTTTAAGAGTTATTTTATTTTTATTTATGTCTTTTAAAACTTGAAGTGCAAATATAAAGCTAAACCCTACTGAATTGTCCCTGCTCATGGCATGGGTGTTGGAACTAGATGATCTCAAGGCCCTTTCCAACCCTAACCATTCTATGAATAAACAAAGTCCTAGGAATCTTCCACAGTGGGGAAGAAGGAGGGAAGAAATGGGATCATAGGACAGGAGGTCTTGAGGGTAAAATAGGAAGCATGAACAAGGATCTATCTACCCATCTAGACCCATTGCTGTCACATGTGTGATGGGCAGTGCTTGGCACCTGACTGTGATGATTTCCTGACTACATGTTGTCTTTCCCAGCTTCACCTCAAACCCTGAGAACAATGTCCTGCAACATCAGCTCCCGGTGCTTGCCTGCCTGTGAGGTTACGTGCCCACAGCCCTGTGCCTACAGCAGCAGCCTTGGGCCTTGTGTGGTATCATGTGGGGACTCCAGAGCCGTGGTGTACGCCCCACCAGTTGTCCTCACGTTCCCTGGCCCGATTCTCAACAGCTGCCCCCAGGAAAGCGTTGTGGGAACATCATTTCCCCAGCCCTCTGGAGCTTTGACCTCTGGGAGTTCCTATAGGATCGGGAGTTCCATTGGTTCTGGGGGCATGTCAGGAATGGGGGGTTCCTTTGGACCTGGAGGCTCCTCAGGGATGGGGGGTTGTTACAGCAGGAAGTCCTACAGCAGCAGCCGTGGATCCCGCCTTGGAAACTGTGGCTCATTTTAAGGCAGCCTGAACACCTGCAAACCATGAGACAACTTAGGAGGAGAAAACACAAGATCCAGATCTGCAGCTGGGGCTGGCTTTCAGAGATGGCGAAAGCCCATTGCATCAATGGGAGCCACCCTTGCTTAATACCTCTGAATACTTGGTCCACACCTCTTTCTTGTACTTTTTACTTTGTCTATTATTAATGTCAGCTTCTGTCAATCACCTAACAATGCTAGATCCCTGTTTTCATTGTGTCAGTGTAAGAAAAGAAAATCATTTGAAAGGCCTGACACAGAGATTGTCAATGAAACTGGGACAGGAGGACAACAACTGGTGGAAAATGGACTCTTAGTAGGCAGTGAATGCTGTGCTCTTTTCTGGAACTGAGGAAGTGTCTGCTTTGTGTTGTGTGTCATCTCATTCTGAAATGCATCCCATTTCCTGTTTGCATTAAAATTCTCCTGCATCATAAAATTTTGTTCAGCTTTTCTTTGTCCACAAGACCATTTTGGTCCTATCCTTTCCACTAGTGCATTAAGCTTCCTAGAGCTGCTTACATAAGCCTGTGAGCAACAATTATGTGTTTTTATGGTAATATAATACTAATTGCTTAAGTAATAAAGGTGTTGTGAAAAGGATGGTTGAATGAAGGAAGCATTTAAAATGTAAGCACACAAAACAGTTCAGCATTGCTTCTTCGTGGGGCACAGAGGTTTCCAGTGCTGATGACTCAACACTTTGAGCTGGTGTATGAACAGATAGCAAACAGAAGTTGCCAGACAACCCTCAGATAAATAATTTTTCATCAGTGCAGCTGTTTCATTTCATGTTAGTGAGGGAGATGAGGTTTTAAGTGCCACATGTACAAGACCTTTTCAGAAGAGGTCAGGCTCCTCAATATTATCTCTGGTGGGTGGGAAAAAGTGTAAGGGATGAGACATGGTCCACTGAAGAATGGAAATTCAGGTTTGTTTTACACTCTATGGTTTAGCCCAACTCTTCTCTTCTGAAGGAGTCTCTTCATCCATTCTGTCACCATATTTCATTCAGAATAAATTTTTAGGAATTATCACGGGTCCCTGGAGATGTCTGAGGTTTAGGCAACCTAAATACGTTATCAAGACTGCCTAAAGAATGCAATCCAATATAAAAATACATTTCTTTGGGGATCAAAAATCAACCAAATAACTATTTGATTTCAGAGATTTGTCACCTTGAACTGGCAGTGTTAAACACCAGGAAACTTTTAGGAATTTCTTTTGACTGTGGTCCCATCAAAGGGCTGCATTTATATGGTAATATAATGTGTTCTTATATCACTGGGGTCTGCAAGAGAGTTTATGAGTGGTGAGTGACATGAGACCAGAAATAACACCTTGTGGTGTTGTTTTCCATAGCTATCAGTGGGAGTAGAAATGCAAAAAGTGCAATAGGTGAGACTTCAAGAGAAGTCTATTGGATGCTAAAGGTGTGTTAAAATCTGGCTCTACTCCATTCCATGTTACTTGGAAAACACATGAAGGAGATCAGGAACCAAACAAAGATATTGGGTTTAATACGTTGCCTTGAACTGCATGATCATTTATGTTTGGAAAGTCAAGAAGGATGAACTGAAAAACGACTATTAGCAGAGACAGAAGACAGAACACAGAACACAGAATGTCCCTGTCATAGTTTCCTTGTCCCACTTTGAAAATCCACCTTTTTTCTCTTTGTTAAAACTAAGGCGAAAATGACAATAACAAGATTCTAATGAACAGTTCACTTGGAGATGGAAATTAAAAAGAATTTAGAGGATCCTGACCCAATTAAAGAATTTCTTGTTTCCAGCATTTAAAGAAGTTAGGGAATCTTAATCTGTGATTTATTTAAGCTGACAAGAAACTCATCAGCTACAAGCAAAACATTAATATGACTCAAGAAATAGGCTCAATTTGAAAACAATTAGATAATTTGTTAGCAATCTTATGTAGCTCCACAGCTAGGAGGAAAGATAATTGCACATAGCCAGGAAACAGAATATTCTTTCAGCAACACAAACCCTGAAATGTGCCAGAGGGTGCCACATTTTCTACTGCTCCAAATTCCTGCTCTTAGCTGAATTGGGCCTGACAGTCACTTAGAGATTTAAGACAGAAAGTTTGCATCCATCAGCTGGCTTCATGGCAATGTTGTTTCGTAATCAATGTGGGATGTAGGTGAAAAGGTGAGGAAAAAAACATTAGGCAAATGTAGTGATGCAACAAAGTTTTAATGTCAGGGAAGCACAGGGT
>NW_009943139.1:0-21868 GCF_000696875.1 Nestor notabilis | reverse complement strand
CTCGTTACAGTTTTCCAACTGGACATTGAGCTGCCTACCACAACTCTTTGCATGCGACCATCCAGCCAGTTCTTTATCTACCGAGTGGCCCATCTATCAAATTGATATCTCTCCAATTTAGAGACAAGGAATGTGTTGACAGTATTTTGATGAGCACTATGTTTCACTAGAAGATAAAAGAAACTATAAGAAAGAAAATTACTTAATTTGAAATATTTTATTGTATTCCTTAAGAACAAAAAAGCTGTTTTATCTACTTGTCCATTCCTATTACTGTTCGTGATTTAAAGCAAAGGTGTGAAGACAATGATTTCAACACAAGCGAATATAATTACAACTTTTTCAAATGTTTCTAGACCAATTGAAGAAAATCTTTTACAGATCAACTCATTATGAAACTTTCATGTTTAATAGAAAAAGAAATACTGGAGTTTATCTGAGAATGCAAAAGTGCTAGAGGTTGTCAGGTAGAGTCTTCCATGTCTGATCTATTTGCAGGCAGTCAGAACCTGTAAATTTAACATGCAGTGTCAAAATGGGTTATTTCTTTGTATACACGAGTGTAACTATGCAGCATATCAAGTACAGTCCCACTCACAAGTGCTGATGCATTACAGGAGTTTCATATGTAATTAATTTTGCTTCTACAAGTGGGCAAGGGTTGGACTCTGTCTGTGTAAGTTCATGTAGGAAAAGAACAGAATGTCAAAATGTTGCTAATGAGAAACAGAGATTTCAGAAGTGTGGTTGTCACATAACCTTTGTCTTCGATTGTATATTCATTTTGATTCAGTTATATGGACAATTTTCATAATTTAGCTGTGGAAAACACACTTTCAACCTATACTATATATACAATGACTATATTTTGCAGACACATCAGGAAGAAATAATTCTTCTGCCTTTTCTATGTCCCTCATTCATTTTTTGTCTCTGGGTGCCCTGTTTTAGGGTACCAAAAGGGTAACCAGAGGAACAGAAAGTGATGCTCAAATAGTTCTGCTGCTCTGTCTCAGTCTGTCCTTGAAGGTTTGGTGCTGGCAAAGGACAGAAAAGGACTTCTGTGGCTTTGTCTTTCCTGCAGGCCTCAGATGTGATGAAGAACCTCTGTAGGTGCAGAGGGAACAAGAGGAATCAGCAGAGGATGTGCCTTCAGGTTGGAAAAAAATAGGACAGGCACAAACTGGTTCTGCTCTTTCCCATCTGGAAAAGCACAGACATTAGATATTTTAGGAGAGAAGCTAGTTCAGCTGATTCTATTTGTTCCTAATCCAATGGAGCACTGAAGCATCCTTGTAAAGTTATTCAACTGCAGTTGAATATTCAACTGTCAGTGGTTGAAAGCAGAGGACTCTGGTGCCGTTGTTGATGGATGTACTCCACATCACCCAGAGGATGTGCACACCCTTGTCCGAATGAATCAAGACCACAGAATTCTCCCTGGGTGGGAATCAAACCACTCAGTTGCCATTCTCCTTGGGAGGCTTTTGCTGCCCCATTTCAAATGCAAAATAATACCATGAAGCCACAGGGAATCATTTAAACTCATTTTGACCTGTCTATTAAAAACACCAATATCCCAACAGAGTGAGGCTTGGATTCATAAATAAAGGAAATGTTCTCTCTCCTATTATTTTTGTATCTGTGTCAAGAATAACTTGCAAGCAATTCTCCTATATTTCCTCAGTTTGTTAGTAAAAAAACTCATTTGTTATTCTCTTTTTGTTGGGAGCAATTTTATTAAGTTGAGATCTGTTTCCCTATGGGAAAGGAATGAAATTATCTTCAAGACTCTGTATGCATATCCTCTGCAAGATCCTACAGCAGATTCTTTTGGTTAAATAATTTCTGTTGATCTGTGGGGTCCTGGAGTATCAGAATGTTTGTCATACCACTTCCTATCTTTGTCCTTCAATTTAGATGTATTTTTTATTACATAGTCATGCTGTTTACCTCTTGAAAAGACTTCATTAATTCAAGAAGAGAAGAATCAAGCCAAGCAGAAACAGCACTTCAGTTTTGACTATCCAGAGCATTAGGAAATAACAGAATAAGTTCCATATCTAACAGCAAGATTGGATTTTGGAGAGAGGAGGGAGAAGGAGGAGAAAAGAATGTGGCTTCTGAAACTATTAAAGGAGCTAAATGCATAGCTTGGAGGGAATGGGTCTTATGTGTTTATTTTACTCTTTCACTTTCAGGGAAAAAGCATTGAATTGAATGTATTGCTTATGGCAACAGTGGATTGACCAAACCGGAAATCTTAATTCTCTATTTAATTACAGGCAAGACATAACCTTATAATAGCCAGGCATCAATTTTATGCCTTTTTACTAGTGAATTTTAGCTCTGAGCAAACAGTGTCCTGCCCTCTGAACTGGTATTTGTACCCGGAGGTTGCTTCAGTCTAAGATAGCAGAACATGGTGCAACCATCAAGACTAGGTGAAATCACAGTGAGTGACTCACAAACCATAGCAACACAGAGATGGAGATATGAGTATGGAGTTACTATTTCAATTATGTTTCTGCGGTATTATCCTGCTGGAACCATTAGCAATCACACAGTGGTGATCCTTTAATATTGTTTGTGTGGTAGAAGTTAAACCTTATCCTACTGAGCCCACGTAACAAGTGGCAGGACAAGAGGTAACGGCCTCAAGCTGCACCAGGGGAGGGAGGTTTAGATTGCGTTTTAGGAAAAATTCTTCACTAAAATGGTGGTCAGGCATTGGAACAGGCTGCCCAGGGTAGTGGTGGAATCACCATCCCTGGAAGTGTTCAAAACCCGTGTAGATGAGGCCCCCAGTGGTATGGTTTAGTGGTGGTTTTGGCAGTCCTGGGGTAATGGTTGGACTTGATGATCTTAAAGGTCATTAGTGGGTCATTACTCTGTGTTAAGGCAGCAATAAAAGCAAATCTATTGTTTCAAAAATGTTGAGTTAAAAAAAACAAAACCTGCAGTGGATATGGTGACTTGTGTTTTGGGAGGTTGGTTTGTTGTAAATGATGCAAACAAATCAAGAGCAGTTTGCAGTTACTGTGTTTTGCAAATTAAGAATTGGCAGTGAAATCAAAGACATTGCCACTGCTGATGCCCAAGGCAGGGGGGTTGGGACTAAATGATCTTAAGATTCTTTGGAACCCAAACCATTCTGTGATTCTATGATGCTAGCAATGCCTACAGTATAAAATGCTGCATAAGGGTGGACCATAACCACAGACACATCTACAGAGATCGTTCTCCACAGGAACTTTGAGCCATCTGGAAGATGGATACCTCAACTACCATGGCATTATTGTCAGTGGAATTTACAGCAGTAGTCCTCACTGGGCAGCGAATCTACACCTGCTTACAGGGAAAGCTCCCCAGAACAGCATAAACAGAAGTCCCATTACCTCTTTCCAAGCACACTTCTGTGCTGTGAATTCCCTCTGTGTGATAAGAGGAAGAATATGCTGTGAGAAATGGGCAAAGTCAGACTTGGTAGCTGAGGAGCCAGAGGAGAGAAATCAGTAGCAGAAGGCATAAAGGTAGAAGGTGTAAAGAATTAGCTGTGTGCCTGAGAAACTGGGCATGGTGATGGAAGAATTCCTATGTAGTCTTATTTGCCTGTGCAGTTGTGGAGATCTGACCAAATCTTTCCATCTTATTAATGGAGGGATTTGTAGAGATGTAATTTCTTCCTTTATATTTTCTTCTCTCTCTCATGGGCTAGTTTTCCTTTCCTCCTGTATAGAGCCGATACAATAGACAGCATGAAGGAGAGGAACCCATAACACGTAACTGTGGATCTGGATAGTTACAGGTTAATCCCTCGGTTTGGATCTGGAAGTCTTACTCCCTGATATACCCAAACTGTGTCAGTTGTCAGAAATGTTTCCACTTGAAACTCTGAAAAATTTCTAATGAGACAAAGACCTTGAAATCAGACATGTGAAGTTAGTAAATGACAGTGGAGGCCACAGCAGCTTCTGGTGGAGAAAAGAAGTGTTTTCTATCTTGGAACAGGCTCAGGAACTCAGCTGAGTACACGCTTTTTAATGAGGGTGCTGGAAATATTGCAACATCAAACAAGTCAAGATGCCTCAGCACAGGTTGACACTGTTTCGTGACACTGAATGTGCAGTGGAGGTATTTCAGAGGAGAGGGCCTGGCTGCTACCTGTGGCATTTATTTTACCTTGGGAGGATCAGAGGAATTCCAGCATGAGACCAATGACTCCGCAGCACCCTGGTGCACCACAGCAACTGTAAAACTAAACCAAGAAAATTCTTGAAATTTTGAAATTCTTCCAAAGTGTATGATAATCCAGCGAATTCCAAGAGCTGATATTTATTTAATGCTGTTGTGTAAATCTAAGTTTCTGCCAAATAACAGTATGATATAGATGTATAACTGTAGATTCAGTATAGGTGATATAGATGTACGATACAGATGTATAACTGTATCCAGATTACAAGGATGTCTTCTACTGAAATACTTTGACATCAGTAGCAATGCTGTTGCTTGAGACTGGAACTATGTGTGCATATGGTCAGTCTGGTCATGGATGGAGTCCACCATATAGATGAACCTTATATCAGTTACTTTCTCCTAATAAGGGTGTTCATCTTTCATCTGAGTGTGAGGTAATATGGAGCTTTTTGTTCATAAGCTAATGTGTGAATTGTTTTCTGTTGTAAACTATGACTTGTGCTTTACCACTATTCCTGCAATCCCTCAGCAACGCTTCCTCAAAGCAGCTCAGCCTCGTAGGAAAGCAGAGAGAAGACTTTCAGAGCCTCCCTGATACAAAGCAGGCTCACCTCTACCTGTGATGCTCCACTGACTTTCCTCCTGACAGGGAAAGATGCTCATTTATCACCATGGGCATCAGCCAGTGATTTATCCTACTTGAGCTCAGACAAATGTTCCAATCATATTGCTTTTCCTCTCACTGAATGGAAAAGAAACACAGGCTTTGGATGTAATAAGAATTAGATATGAGGTGTGTATTTGTGTCAGCCAGTAGCTGTCAATGCAGTCCAAACCAAGGGTGGTGTTACTCACCACCCTGTACGGGAGGCTCTGTCCTAACCTGGCGCTCAATCACATGGACACTTATCCTGCAGAACTGCTGGTGACTTAACTGCATTGTGTGGTGATGAAGGTATGAAGGGATCTACTATCAGCTAAGCATCAAGAACCAGACACCATGGGATCAAGTGTGTTTGTGCTCTGAACACAACCTCACTCCACAGCTTTCATTGCTTCTGCTGCATAGGGCTCTCACATGTAGTCAGGCTTCTGCAGCTCAGCTACAATCGAAGTATTCATACATGCTCAGCCCCTATCAAATGCAAAGAAAAGCATATTAGCTTAGATCACATTGAAATAATTTTGTGCCAATACTCAAATATTATTGTTATCTGTCTGAGACCTGAGAATAAAGTTAGTCAAATGGGCTGGAGTCATCTCTTCTTTTTGCTGGGTAGACTTACCCTTCCTGTATATACATATATATATGTAGGAAAATAAAAGCACTGCCTTTTGCAACTATCTGCTTGCAGCAAGGGAGAAACTTCTTTATATAACTGATTCAAGATTTCATTTGCTCAGCCCTGCCACAAACGATCAGGTACAGGGAATACCCAGCACATCCCCTCGCCTCAGGGCCAGCCAGACATCCCATGTCCCGCACACAGTGGTCTTTGAGCCTAACTTCTCAGAAAACAACACTGGAAGTAAAAACATGATCTCTGTTTTCTCTGGAATCTATCTGAGGCTTTTTTAGGCACATGAAGGTACATTGCAGTCACCCCTTGCTAATCCCTCATCTAAATCTGACAAGCTGAGTGGTGAATAGCTCTTCTTGCACTTGGTGAAACTCACAATAAATCAAATGTTTACCAGGCCATTGCCATCACATGCGTGAATATGAAGATTGAATCAATAAGACACCCAATAGGATTTAAAAAATACCCCTCTCTTAGTGAGCCAGGCTCCATCCAGTCATTCAGAAGTATACCACGTTTGTGTTCTGCGTTGCTCAGTTAACCCCTTTACCTCATGCTCCAGGCCTGAAAGCATTTTCCACTGCATGATCTGATATTGTGTAATTTCCAAAAACCCCTGCAGAGGGAACAGAGATGCTTGATGTCCCCCGCCTGCTCTCAAGTGTAGATTTACATTTTACAAACCACAGCAGCTCATAATCCCTCAGTGTCCTTTGTAATGCCAGGTTGTCTCCCCAGCTTGTGTTAATGTGCACTAATGAGGAAGAGGCAATAGGTATTTGGAAAGCAGATAAGCACAGAGCATGTCCTTCCAGTTCTTTTAGAATATGCTATAAAAAAGCCCAGATTGGTTTGCTTGGTTGCAGTGCTGTGTTTTAAGACAGATCCTCCTGTTCTCTCAGGCTTTTGGGACCCTTCAAGCCCCTCTTCCCAGGACTATGTCTACTCTTTATGTTATGTGGACCCCAAAGGGGAATAAAAAGTGAGTACTCTGACCACTCTGACCACAGGCCCTATCCATATTGCCTGGAGTTGTTTTGAGTGAAAGGAGAGGAAGATTAAGGTTACAGTCTGGGATTTACTGTCCCCAACTTGTCTGTGGGCCTGATCCCTTGCCTTCTCAAATGAGAAGACCCAGAAGTATGTTTTCTGTGCAGATGATATTTGTGCTGATAAAACCAATTCCTCTTTCCTTTTCCATTTGAGTAGGACAGTCTTTGGAATTCAGCCCTGGATGATGGACTATCCTCATTCTTCCTTGGTTGTCTCCTTGCTCCATTTTGCAGCCTCTAACAACATGCAGTTTATTTCTTTTTTACTCAAAGTCACATGTTTTCCCCCTTGCCCCCCATTATTTTACTGTTAATTGCTTGATCCTGTGCTCATTGAAGCTACTGGAAATATTCCCACTAGGGACACAGTAACAGCCCAGACATACCCACGCCCAGGCACAAACAAATGAATGCCACAGAGTTCACTATTGCTTCACTGCAAAAGCCAATGCAGGGTTCAAAAATGTCCACTGCTGAACTCGTGTGCTTAAAGTCCAGTGAATTCATTTGAAGCAGATAAAATGTCATGGACTTTCCTGGGGGAAGGAAAGTGGTGGGGTTGATTTGACATAAAAGACTAGCTATCATTATTAACTCAGAGTCTGGCAAATCTCGAGCGCTTTAAGTGAATGAATTAATTCTGTATTACAGAGTGTCCTTTGCAGAACCTGGCTTTAAAAAGTAGCATTTTAATTGAAAAAAAAATCCCTATAAAACCCTCTTTGTGTGTATTATTAGTTGTGCTGCTTTAGAAATTTCATTTTTTCTTTTAGGTGCTCTAAGTAATCACAACTTTCAATGCTGATAGAGCTGGGTGGAACTAGCAATATTGTGAGCCTTAGGTAGATTACTGAAATGTACTTAATAGCTGTGGACAGTTGCAGAGCTTGGACCTGTTCTCCATCCAGATGAGAGTCATGGTCACTATTATTTTGTAAGTTCTATCTGTCTGCTGCAAGAACAGAAGGGTCTGGGCCGTGGCAAAAAGATTAACATAAAGGCTGCAAGCTTCAAGTTTGGTTAATCTGAAGTTCATTAATGTAATACACAGGGTGATAGAATAGTTAGGGTTGGAAAGGACCTTCAGATCATCTAGTTCCAACCTCCTGCCATGGGCAGGGACACCTCACACTACACCATGTCGCCCAAGGCTCTGTCTAACCTGGCCTTGAACACTGCCAGGGATGGAGCATTCACCACTTCCTTGGGCAACTTGTTCCAGTGCCTCAGCACCCTCACTGTAAAGAACTACTTCCTCATATCTAACCTAGACTTCCCCTGTTTAAGTTTAAACCCATCATGCCTTGTCCTGCTACTACAGTTCCTGATGAAGTGTCCCTCTCCAGAATCCTATCCCTTTCAGATACTGGAAGGCTGCTATGAGGTCTCCACGCAACCTTCTCTTCTCTGGGCTGAAGAGCCCCAGTGTTCTCAGCCTGTTTTCATATGGGAGGTGCTCCAGCCATCTAATCATCCTCGTGGCCTCCTCTGGACTTGCTCCAACAGCTCTGTGTCCTTTTTATGTTGAGGACACCAGAACTGCACACAATACTCCAAGTGGGGTCTCTCAACAGCAGGGTTTTTCCTCAAGAAAAACCTCAAGGTTTTTCCTTTGTTTCCTCAAGCATCTATGGTTGCGTTTTTTTAGTTTTGGAATATGAGGAAAAATCTGCCTTGGAAAAAGCTAACATTTTGGAGTTTCTGAGCCTGAACTTTCTCCCCTTTGTCAAAACTGATTCCATATCCACCCCTGTATTGTGCTGCTCTAGTAAGAAAATTCAACATGATTAATGTGGTGAATTTCAAGAAGATGCTTACACAGCTTACTGAAAAACACTGCTCTGGCAAACTTCAGTTACAGCACTGGAGAAAGAGATTCTCAACAATTGGTTTTGGTTAGTGACTGGGATCCAGCAGGAGGGCAGGAAAAGCTGTAACTTTCCAAATACTGGGAGCTGGGTGATTAACTGGGGATGAGTTCTGATTTTGTTATAAATCCTGATTACTAAGGTGGCTCAAAAGCATCACTAGACAGTCATAGATTGGATGGTGCTCAGCAACCTGATTTAGTGGAAGGTGTCCCTACCCGGGAAAGGAAGGTTGGAACTAGATGAGCTTTAATGTCCCTGCCAACCCAAACCATTCAATGACTCTATGACTGTAGGCTTCTGCTTCTGTTAAACCTGCAATCAGCAGCTGAGTGATAATTTGCAGGTGCAATCTCGCTGCTGAGACAGGGAAAACTGCTGAAACTGCTGAGCAAGTGGCAGTGTCAGCATCAAATCTAGTGCTTGTAGCTTTATTCTTGAAACCAGTAAACAGTGCCTAACGACCCTTCAGAAATTACTCTTTTAATCCTACTTTCTTTTGAGCCAGGAAGGCTTGTGAAACATCTCACTTTGAGCACGACCATGTAGGTAGCTACTTCTTCAGAAATCAGACTGTTGTGAAGTGTTGTCTCTCAAGGGAAAATAGAGCTACTGGGCATTAATGACAAAAATGGATTTAAATGTGACTTTAATCTGGGCCCTGGTGATATTTTGATCAGAAAGGAAAGAAAGAACAGGTTCCTAAATACCTTGTGGGTGGGACTCTGCTGACACTAGACACCTATACATTTACTTGAGGTTGAGACCTTTAGACTCCATCAACTATAATGGGAGCTTTAAACCTTTAAATTGCATGTAGATATTTCAATATCATCTGAAGTAGTCTAGATAGACTAACTAGAGTCTGCATCTGGACCTGAATCTCAGGCAACTGGATAACCAGGTGAAAAAGACTTCAGAGTTCAATTTCTTGAAGTTAGAAAAATGGGGGAGTGTTTCTCAGGATTTGTAATGGTGAAACATTTTATTAACATTAGGAAACTGTGATTATACAATAATTAAATGAAAAAAAGGTGAAAAAAGACTGTTCCTCTTCCTAGATATGCTTGTTTTTATTCCATACATAGGAAAAAATGAGATTAATAGTGAAACTCAGGATTACTCAAAACTTTTTTTCCCCCCCCCTGTGCAATACACTGTATTTCCTAACTTATGATCAAAGAAATGTAGAATCATAGAATGGTTTGGGTTGGAAAGGACGTTAAGATCATCTAGTTCCAACCTCGCTGCCATGGGCAGAGACACCTCGCACTAGACCACTGTTGCCCAAGGGTCTGTCTATGTCCTGGTGTAACAAGTCTTTGATCTCTCTTTTCTTCATCTGGTGATGTTTCTGCTTACCCTTTTAACTGATTGACTGTACTGAAGTTTCTTTTCATGGGCATCCTCCTATGACTATGTGTAACTACTTTACACTGATTTTTATGTCTTCATTTAACATTTAAATTATTCATGCCTGCCTTTGTTTCCTGAATATGAGGAAAGGACAAAAGTCCTTTCCTGAATAACAGTAAGGACAAAAATCTTTACCCTTTTGTCTTGAGAGTGACCACTTTGGTACATACTGTGGCATAAAAAGTGTACAAAGATCCAATGTCAACTTTTTATTTCACTTGCCTTGTTTTAATAGTTTCTGTATAGACTAAGAAGTTCAACAGAAGCATGTCATTACAAATATGCAACACATAAGAGAAACTAATGCAGTAAAGAGTTTTAAGTCTTCATAGTAGTGTTAAAATTATAGTAATTCATTTTAGATTACATAGTTTTAATAAGCAATTTATTTTCAACTAACCCTGCAGCAGGGTTACTTACTTGCTGACAGCTTCTCTTATCATGTTGCTCTGCTTTCTTCCTTTCTCAGCTAATTTTCCTAGAAATTGCATCCAGGGACACTTTTTAGGTTCATTTCCATTAAGAGTTTTGGTTACAATAATTCTATGATTTTGCATCAAATCCAGTTCACCAAAAGATTCTGACAGTCTTTTGTATATATATTTGAATGATTTGTTCACATTCCCTTTGAAATGAAAGGAACATTTAGAATTTATGGCTTACAATCATGTGTGGAGTTAAATAATATTACATTAATTTTCCTTTTCCTTTAATTTTTTATTGATGCCTTTCAGGTGACCATCTCTAATGGAAAGCAAGCTTGCTGCAAACAGTCTTCATATTCTTCTGATTCGACAGAATCAGAAACATTGCTTTGGTTTCTCATTGCTGATTTGCCTCAGAATTAGAATACTTCCCATAAATGATCTAATTTTGTGCAGCTGAAGGAAAGCTACTAGTAAAAGGTTTGTTGTTTGGGTTACATTAGTCCATACATTTTGATGTTGATTATTTTTAAGATCCAACACAAAGTCACAAAGTCTGAAGCTTTGCTATTCAAGTAGTGGCTGCTGCTGTACTTGAAGATATGAGGATTATCTTTTTTTCTTTCCTTTTTTTTTTTTTTTTAATGGGGACACTGAAATTAGATATTTTGGAGTTCTTTTGTTGGCTGTTGAAACCTTCCAATAAACTATTTCAGGAGCCAAAGGAAAAATTGCAGGCATAATAAATTGAAGGTAAACCCTGTGCAGTGCTGTGGATACTGGTGTTATGATGATGCAAGTACAATTGAATACCCTAAAGAGGAAATAATTGATCTGGAAGGCTGCTCTCGAGCCTCATGCTGCTTGAATTCCACTTAATAGCATCCAATTTAACCTCTTTATTTGCACTGACTTTTAAAAGTAATAGTTTCACTTGAGAGGGATAAACAATAACTTTGGATAGAAATTATTAGGATGTCTATTTATCAGTCACAGAAATAGCTTAGTGAAAGCATGGGAAGTGGAAAATGCTAGCTTTTGTGTTACTAACCCTCCCTTAGATCTAATTTCCCACTTAATTTTCACAGAATCCTGTGGAAGTGTGTTTAGAGATTTTTTTCTGTATACCTGGTGTTTTCTACTCAGACGGATCCCCTGATGGTTTTCTCTTTTCAAATTTCCCATGCTTTTGGACTTGGTGTGGTCTGTAAGTGTCCTTTGGTTAGATCCAGAATGGATTATAAACTTCTCCATTTTGCTTAGAAACTTTTAGATATCCATTTGTGTCTCAGTGCCAAAGTAATTACTGAGGCTGTTTTTATGTGGATTTTGATATTTAATCTAAATCTATGCTCCTTCAGTTTAAAACCCCTTTAGGCACTGGAAGCTGCTTTAGGGTCTCCCTGGAGCCTTTTCTTCCCCAGGTTAAACAAGCCCAACTCTCTCAGCCTTGTTGCAGAGGTGCTCCAGCCCTCGGAGCATCTTGGCGGCCCTCCTCTGGACTCACTCCAGCAGGTCCACCTCCTTCTTATGCTGGGTCCTGCATTTGCAGGCAGATACTAACAAAGACATCAAGTGTGACATTTACTCGCATGAGTGTGAGGACTCACTCTCATAGGTGTCTGCATAGATCTATGTCTAACAAGCCTGTTAGAATTCCTCTGTAGTCACTGTAGATCTAGGTAAGAAGACCAGTAGGATCCAGAAAGCAATTCATGTAATTTGAAAACAGAGACCACCATTAGGTGACGTAAATCAGATCATAACTATCCACAGCTGCCTATCCTGGAATTAGGTGCCTCCACATAGAGCAAAGCAGGATCAGTTCTATGTGAATTACCCCAGGCAAACCTGTTCCCCTTGCCCCTGAGGTGCTTGAGAAAATCCATAAGATGACAGTACTTTGAAGGTCCGATGACTTTGCACCATGCAACTACTGTTTCCAGTCCTAGACCTTGGGCCCTTTGAATGAGACACTGCTCAGATTCAGAACAAAGAATGGTTTATGTCCCTAAGGAGCTTACAAGCTGACTGTAAAACAAGAGACATAATTACAAGCAAACAAATACGTAAGGAAGGACAAGGTATACATAAAATCCCTGAAAACAGAAGGGAAGAAATAATATAATGGAAAAGGTATTTATATTTGTTCAGAGGCCCTACACTGATCTTTAGCTTGGAAGAAGAAAGCAATGATTTGACAAGATAATTTTTTCAGATATGTTGGAATTATGGCCCTTGTAAGATACTAAGAAGGAAAACATTTTCTTAGGAAGCAAAGGTCAGAGAATGTTGTTATTCTGGCTTCCCTACTCTTTTTAATTGCTTTGGTATTAATGTGGCTTAGCTTGTCTCTGAAAGCAGATGCATCTCACTTCTGTTTCTAAAAAAACAATTCAAAACCAGACCAAATATTGCAGTTCTATCAAAGCAATTTGTCATATAGCATTTACCTCTAACCACATGCCACTTATCTTTAGTAGCAACTTGAACTACAAAACCTTCTCTAGCTCATATTTATTTTGCAGAGTAGCTTATTTTTATAAAGATGTGAAATGAAGAGCTATAGCCATCTGACAACACTGCTAGATATCATTGCAAATGATGAACTGCCTAATATCTTAAGGTATTGGCAAGGTCTGGTGCAGTCTAATAAAAAGATTATTTCAGCAAATTATGTGTCAGATCCTATTACTTCATTGTTAGAATGGAAACATGAAGTGGAGAAGATCAATACTAATTGGCAGAGGAGAGAAGTTCACATGACATCTTGTAAAGAAAGAAGGTAAATGTCCCATTTGCATTTCATCAAGCTGATTATTTTATAGTGATGGAGAGAAAACTTGATTACAAAAAATATGTTTATTTCCCATTTGCACATATACCTTGTTTGCTAATACAATCAGTTTTACAAGCTCTGACACCTGAGTGTCTTGGTTTTGCTTAGAACTTTCTTTTCTTTTCAGTGTTAACTGCTGCTGCCTTCCTCCTCCTGCAGCCATTTCTTTTCAGTCTTTTAAACTCTTTTCTTGGACTCTTAAGGAAGTTAGGAGTCTCCAAGGAAAGTTCAGAGGCTTTGCTCTGTTTCAGTGCACGCAGAGATGTGAGGTAGCTTTGGAGCAAGATACCCTGTGCCAGATTTAGTATGAATCAACTAATATGCTGTAAATTAATTTTCAGCCTACTGATCATTTTGTTTCAGTAATCCCTTACTTTCCTCAGTGGGCAACCATAAGATTTACAATGATAACTGACTCTATTGTTTTCATGTCACAAAATTCTTATTACTTTTCCAGCCACTTGTCACCTTGAATTTCTATGTTATGGATCAAATAAAAAAATCCTCTTTTTATGTTTTTCTCCATGGGGGTTCATACATTTTTATTAACACCATCTTCTGCTTAGAAGAAAAACAAACAAAACCTACTAGATTTTGTCACACAAGAACCTGGAGAGCCTTCAAGGCTGAACTAGCCATAAGAATGATGAGTTGTCTTTGCCCCATCTGTGTGAGAAAAGTGGCCTGGATTCAACTGACAAAGTTCCCAACAAAATTTCCCCTCAAGGAGGAGAAATCCCCAGTGACACTAGGTGACTAAAGGCAGATCACATATTACTTCCCCTCCTGTCACGGGAGGGATGAATCCTAGTGGGAAAAACTACAAGCTGGCTGTTCTTCTCTGTCTCCATTCTCCATTGACTGTTTCTCACTAACCAAATGGAGTAAGTTAGAAATTAAGTCTTCTCTTCCATACACCAAATACAAGTTATCTGCACGAGAGTCTTATTCAGGATCAGAAGAGCACTGGGTTCCCGTAGGTCATGAAAAGAAAAGCCTTACTGCTTGATACAGTCATCAGGATAGTTCAGAGAGATGTAAAAGGAAGCAGGCACCTTTCCTATGCTCACCTGGACCAATTCATGTCTGCCTTCAAGAAAATTAGTAGATTAACGTCTCACTATCTATTTTAGCTTTGCAAAGGGCAAAGAGAACCAGAGGTCACTGACTTGCTTTTGTGAGGTACATGCATGACATACACTTGGCAAGAGGCCTGCGAAACCACTGCTTTTAAGATAGGAGTACAGGAGTGTGCAGTGTATGCATGTATTTATTTAAATGCATAAAACTATCTGGACGTGTTTGCCCCAAGCCAATCAAGTTAAAGAGGAAAGTGGCCATCAGCCAGATCAAAGAGCAATCAGGAAATTTCAAGGGGACCTTAGAAATTATGAAAGAGTAAGGCTGAAAAGAAATATGAAAGAAGCATGGTTAATTTTTTTTAATGGCAACAGTGATATTTGACTAGAAACAACAGGAGTCAAAACCCACCAGAAGCTGCCCTGCTGTCATCTCAGCCTTTGCTCAATAGGATGTATCAGCCACCCGATTGGATTCTGTGAGTAGCATACAGCTGGCTAGTGGATTATGGTGTGCAGCAAGTAGGAACCTGCACATTGCACATATGTATGCAACCTTGTTCTGGACTTTCTTACTAGCATGGGGGTCAGCAGATGATAGGGAGTGGCAAGTATTCATTCCAGTGTACAGTATGCTGATTGTCAATTATATGTTCTTAAATTAACAAATCTCTTTCATCCTGAATTGGTTTAAACCCTGGGAACTGTGTGGCTTTTACCTGTGAGAGGTTTTGTGGCTGTTCTGGAGTATCAGGTAATTGCAGCAGAAGTGATATACACTTGGAAGCGCAGACAGAGAGAGAGGGTATTTTCTGGCAGGCAGGAAAGAGGTAAAGGCTCTGCATCTTGTGTCATCTGCCTTCTACTCTGCAGTCTTTCAAGCTTGTCTCCCTTTGTGGTGATAATTTGTAGAGAACTCAGCTAGATGAATGTTTCTAAGCACGGTTTGTCTTCCTCCCACAGGCTTGACAGTGGGAGTGAGGTCTGGGAGTCGTGCTGAAAATCATTTTGGAAGGAGCATTGGGAGACATCAGATAGCTCATATACCCTGGGTAAGGTAATTTCAAGATGCAATCACCCCATTAATGCTTGCTTTTCAGGCAAACAGACAGCAAAACCACAAGAGGACAAGTAACTATTAGCTCTAAACAGGTCCCAGAACTGGAGGCTGTATGTAGAAGAGTTGCTCAATGACAGTTCCCATAAGGTATACTGATTTAGCAGCGGTACTGAGTGGGAATATCCTTCAGAGTAGAATGAAACATTAGAAAGAAAAAGCTACCCTAAACCAAGGAGGCTTGTTATAGACATTTAAAAGGAGCAGGTAATGGGGTAAAGTGCTGTTAAAACATATACCAGAAACTTAGGACCATTCCCACATCTGAAAGCTGAACAGAAGAGTAAGGGGGGTATTAGACGTGGAAAAAAACCCAACCTACAGCCTTAAATCTCAAGTGATATCCTCTTGAGAAGCTTATCATGGATTGTAGCAAACTAAATACCAGGGAAGAACAGAAAAAAATAAAAGGTGGAGCAACTAGGAAAAGGCATAAATGTTAAGAGTCAAAACATATCAGAAAGAGAGAGCTTGCCAGGCTCAGTAAGATGAATAGACAATGAAGATGAAAAGTTTTGACCCTTATTGCAAAGAAAGGTGGGAGATTTATCACTGATGCAGAAGAGGAGAAAAGAGAATAGTAGGGAATTGTGTCAGAATTGTCAATAGCAGACGTTTCAGAAATCAATAAACTTAACGTGAACCTCTGAGAGCTGCTATTTTGTAAATGAAGTTCAGATTTGTGAACTTGCTGAACTACTGAGCAAATAACCTGCCTGCAGCCTGTTCCAACCTCAGAGTTGGGGAAATAAAAAAGTGGTTAGTATGGGGTGGCTCAGGTCATCCTGGGGAAGATAAACCGTCTTAATTTCAACTTCAGCACCAGCCAGATTGGCAAGGAACTGTAGTGAGGAATGGAATTAATAAATATGGATTCAATGATAAATTTGGGATGAGTCACAGGAATGTCTTGTGAAACTGTGTTCTGTGAAGATGGCAGTGTGCTGGTAAGGTGAACCTGGCAATCTGGTATATTTGGACTTGAGAAAAAAAGGTTAACAAGGGCTTTCAGCAAAAACTGCTAAATGAGTTTTGCCTCTATTAAATGAAAGAATTTCTGTCTCTCTCCTGTTGTAACTACATACAATAGTAAATGATCATTTTAGCAGTTTAGCGAGAATCTCAAAGGATGTGTAGTAGGACCTGTCATGCTCAGTATATTCAGAAATGATAAAGGAAAAAAGGTAAATAGTGGGAGAACAAATTTTATGGAGGACACGAAATTATTAAGTCTAAAGCTGCTATGCAGAGATACAGGAAATTCACAGCACTGAATGACTAGGTGAAGATCAGGTGGTATTCAGGGTGGATAAATGGAAATTAATCTACATGAAAGGAAAAAACTCTAATCTAGCTCTCTGTGTTTAACAGTAGACATTCGATCACAGTATTATCACACAGAAACGAGACATTGAGGTCATTTGTGGCAGTTCTCTAAGAATGGTAATGGAAATTTTTTGCCAGCAAGGCATATGCACAGTACTGTTGTGGCAGAGAGCTAGATGAATAGTTCTGAGAAAACCCACACAATAAAATGCACCCAGATGGGTGATCCGAAGCACTGACATGGCACATTAATTACTTTCAAAAACTTCTTTCTTTTGAGGGAAAAAAAAAAGAAGAATGAAGAAAGAGACAGGATTTCATTCAAATGAATTAGAACAGGGTGCAAAAGTCACCAGTGACGTTTCCACTTTTTTCATTGTTGTCTTCAGTTGTCTTCAGAAATCTTTCACTTTTGATTCCAAAGCTCATTTGGTGATGTAATTACTTATGGCAATGGTGTGCTGAGAAGGATAGCTCAATAGCTGCATTTGCATTTACTGTTAAGCAGTAAGCAATATTACTGCTGAATATTCTTGGAAGGATTTGCCTTTTCAATATATTCGTTGATTCTTCTCAAACTGCTTACTCATATACTTCTACCACCTCCATTGGATGACCTAAAAATGCCATTCTGTAATAAAATACAAAAGCTGAAAAATATTACGTTCAGTTTGTATTTTTTCTTCCATTTAACAGAAAGTCTTTTCAATCCTAAAGTACAGTTTTCAGATACGGACACTGTATTCCATTATCTGTGGCGCCTAGCACCTCATATTCACCTTTTAACGTTGTTCTTAACTGATTATGTTCCCTTTTTTTGTCATTTTCTTATTATTATCTTTATTCCTATGGATATGATATTGCAATGATGCATCCTAGCTTTAATAAGTCTGAAGTAATCAGATATCTGCTTCTACTTTCCTGGCTGGGAGAACAGTGAAGTTCTTTGGTTTGCTTTGCTTGTTCCTTTTTCGTGCACAGTACTAGCAACAAAAAAGCTCACATTTTTTCTGTAGATAACATTTGTTACAAAATGACCCTGAAATAATTTTAAAATTATCCTTAGAGTTCACAGATGTCAGATATTCTGCAAAAGGAGGTAAATTTTTATTTCTTTGGACTTTTGTCCTCATGACAATACTCTGAAGGTTATTTACTGTCATGAATATTCTGGTTGCTATTGTAGTGAGTACTGAGCCAAATTTAAATTAAACTGCCCTAGAAATGTTAAAGTCTCTTGGACCATCGTGGTTTCAAAACGTCATTGGCAGGGTCTGAATTCCCAGGTAAAGCAGTGACAGCTGTGGAGCTGGGATTTTAGTTCTCTTGGGAGTGAAATAATTTCAACTTGAGATCATCCTTCCCACGCCTGCACTCTCTTTTCTGATTATTCATCTCCTAAGTTCTTGCAGCAAGTGAAACCACTTCAAAATGGGGCAAAGTGAGATGTTTGGGCAACAGCTTTCTGCCCTGCAAAACCTAATCTGCTCCTAAAGTCTGTTAGGGCCTCAAACAGGGGATTGATAAATTTTGATTCTGGAAATTCCTTATTTTTGGTTGTCGCATCCCTTGTAGCGCTCTCTCTGGGCAGTCTGGGGAGACATTTCTTGGTGTGCAGATCCCTAAACTTTTACAATAGCTGACATGAGCTTGTTTTATTTTCAGTTGTTGGCATGAAATGCAGTGGCACACCATGGCTCTCCAGCTAGGAAGCAGTTTTGGACCTTCTGCATGCATGTAGGGGTCAGTCCTGGCTGCTGCTCACTCCTCTGGTACCAGACACGTAAATGGGGCAGGAGCTCTCCAGCCTCTGCACCCTTTGCCCACATTTAAACAAGGTAAGAAAAGGAGCCTGCCAGAAGTGTGCAAGGTCAGAACCCAAGCACTGAAGGTCTTGCAGTAACCCACCATCATATGAGGTCTTGCCCAACTTCATTTGCCAGCAGCAGCTGAGCACCAAAGTGCAGGTGTTTTGGGTTCATTGACCAGATTTAAGTCCAAGGGAATCTCTTCCATTCACCAGTGCTTTTATTACCCCAGCCCCTCTAACCCTGATGGCTTCTGCTCCTGTGCCTCCCCAGTCCCCACACCAGCTCTGCCTTGCCATCCCACTTAAGGCATTTTCCCTTATCCAATTCCCCAGGTTTCTTTTCCTTTACATTCCTCCAACAGATCTCTCCTCAGATCCATTTGCACTGGTTCTGGCACCCATTCTCCATCACTCCCCATGACCAGGTCTCTTCTCCCAACACCCTCCCCACCTCCAGAAAATCCCTCTGTTCCTATGGTGCCTGATCCTAGGGCCTTCTCTCCTCTCCTGACTTGCTTTCAGTGAGGTGCCCCTCCAAGTGGGGGAGCACAGGAAAAGCAGTCCTCAAATCCCATTTTCAGTGTCACAGAAAATGTAAGGCAAGGCCAGTCTCCCTACCCCAGGTACTGTAGTGAAGACATTCAGCACATAACCTCCAGCTACTTGTTGCTGATGTGTGGAAGCAGGTTTTTCAAAGACTTAAAGGCTGAGTAGTTTTTCTATGGGAACATAAGGGAACATATGGGAACCTTGCAGCAGGGTGGCCCTCATACCTTACCTGACGTGACCTGTGTACCTCAGGCTACTGCTTTCTCTCAGCAGCTCTTGTGCAGCGGCTGGTACCCTACATTCGCCCATGACGAGCCCAAGGATGGCATCGTGTCAGGGTCAAGGACATCAAGAAATGGAAAGCCAGTTAACCTGTGACTATCACCGTGGGAGATTTAAGCAGGATAAAAGTATGAATCAGGAACAACATAGGTTGCACTGATCTGAAAGGGAACATGCAAGATCAATTTTAATGGAAACCAATTGTTATAGCAACTGTAGGTGTACCAGTGCCAAGTAAAAGCTATGGTGCTGAGACTCCAAACCACTAGTATTAAACTAAATACACAGAAAAAATCAAGCATGTATGTTTGAAATCTATTTGACATAAATGCACCTTTTGTTGTTGTGGTTAAATTTACAGAAGTTGATTTATTTTGAACATCAGACAATCACTTTCTTAACAAACATATAAAATGCCTCTTCTAGATGAAGGTTTTTTAGAACAACATAGCTTAATTGAATAAAGCACGTTTCTTCTTATAATTTTTAGAAACATTATAGTGAAAAATGTTAGATAGGGTTCCTTCCTGTCAATGATGCAATTTAATTAACCAAACATTTTTATGAGAATCGAATCCTTTCCTTTCCATGTTATTATAAATGAACTTAACAAGGTACTGAGAGTACTTTCCTAAAATTCTGTTTTTAATCACAGTTATCACATATCTTAAACATTTTCTACATAAGGTCTTCTGTGTGCACTAGACCACTGGATGTTGGAAAAGACTGTAATCATGTGGTTTTCCCTTAGGCTTTAGATTTTGAAGCTAGTTTGAAGAAGATGCAGACATTTTTGCTTCTCTAACTCAAGCTGCTGAAAATGACAGCCTGTGCATCCTGTGGGATTTCAGTTACTTGGACCTAGGCCAGCGCACATCAAAGTTGTAATTAGTCAGTGCATGTGAGAAGCTCCACAAAATGGTGAAAAACTTTCCTAGGGATAGAATAACATTATTTCTTAGTGTGATTTGTTAAACTGTTGTAGTATATTGCTATTCCTCATTATGTTGAGGTTAAAATATACTATAATACAGAAGCTGTAAAGTCTTTAAAGCCTACTGTTGAGTAGCAAGAGTTTCCCACATTAGCCAAGCATGTTTTACCTCCCAGGACAGCAGACACTGGCAGTCTCGGCAGGGGAAGATAAGCCAGCAGCTCCTCAGTAGGATCATGAGGTCCTCGGCGATGCAGAGCCTCCTTAGCCCCAGACATCACCCTTTCCCTTCCATGCTTTCTGTCTGACATGGCAACGCCTGTGTTGGAGAATCCAGGGCAATGTGAAGCCTGTCTCTGCTGATATTGTGCAATGGGAAATGAGATAGGATTTCTTGCAGAAAAAATTGCTGTACTCTGTGCTGGTCACTACAGCTCGACAGCACCACCTTCAAGGTGGTCTAGCCTTGCTCTCCACTGGGCAGTTGTCCTGGGTTCAGCTACAGCAGTCATTTTTTCTCCTTCTTAGTAGCTGGTGCAGTGCTGTGTTTTTGACTTTCAGTCTGGGAACAACGCTGATAACACCGATGTTTTTAGTTGTTGCTCAGTAATGTTTACTCTGACCAAGGACTTTCTCAGTCTCATGCTTTGCCAGAGAGGAGGGGAAGCCAGGAGGAAGCAGAGGCAGGACACCTGACCCAAACTGGCCAAAGGGGTATTCCATACCACAGCACGTCATGCCCAGTATAGAAACTGGGGGGAGTTACCCGGAAGTCGCAGATGGCTGCTCGGGTCGGGCTGGGTATCGGTCGGCGGGTGGTGAGCGGTTGTGTCCTTTTCCCTTGTTATTCCTCTTATCATTATTATTGGTAGCAGTAGTGGTTTGTATTATACCTTAGTTACTGGAGTGCTGTTATGTCAACCCGTGGGAGTTACATTCCTTCGATTCTCCTCCCCATCCCTCCGGGAGCGGGGGGAGGAAGAAAAAGGGGGGGAGTGAGCGAGCGGCTGCGTGGTTCCAAGTTGCCAGCTGGGCTTAAACCACGACAGCAGTCAATAGTGGCTTTCAAATAGCTGAGGAAAGCAGAAGCGGGGTAGGTAATCTCAAGGTTTTTATTGTGCAAGTCTGACCTGAAAATTAATATCAGGAAACTTCTTAAATCATATGTTCATCTGGGCAGCAACCTGTTGTGTGTTTCTATAAACATCCAGTACTCTGGTCGACTGCAAGGAAAATAGTAAGTTCATAAGCAACACAACTTGTACTTTATCCTTTCTCTATATTTCTGAAATTCTTTCTTCTGCTGTTTACTCACAGTTTCTCTAGTGAAGTGTGCACTAAATCACATTGAAAGTCTTGATTGTGTCTTTGAAATATACTTAAACTTCAGAATTTGGAGAATAGCTTCATTCTTGATCCTGCTTGCACTTTGGATCTTTCTGGATACATGGCAGTTATTTCTCTTCTCTCACTGAATCTGGTTATTCATTGATTATACGGCATTTCTTGCTGGTCTATGACAAAACACAGTGATATCAAGTGTCCCTGCCATTAAAATGAAATTTTAACTATGGTTCAGAGGATGGGTGAAAGTTAACTTTGCTAGAAACAAGAAAATAATGTATATTTTATCCCATCAATAACTTTTAAAGACTGGTGTCGTGGTTCAAACC